>NW_024744839.1:8838201-8914821 GCF_018991925.1 Homarus americanus | reverse complement strand
CGGTAATACTTCGTTCAGTTACGTATTGCTACCCATAGCGTTAGACCTGGGCCTGTGCCAGCTGTCAAGTACTACCTACCCTCCCCCACGCCCCTCGCTCCTCCACCCTCTCCCCATCTGCCGTTGCTGGAACCCTTAATAAATGAATAAATTAATATAAACGTTATGTATTTTGCACAAAGATAAAAATTAATCACCTGTATCACATTACAGTAGTGATTTAACAGTAAAAAGTGTATATACGTATATATATTCCACATACACATAAGTATAAATAAAAAGTTTACTGATGATCGATCAACGTCCATACCGGTTAACGTCACGTTTCAAACGAAAGCGTAACTTATTATTGCATATAAATATATATAATAATATATATATATATATATATATATATATATATATATATATATATATATATATATATATATATATATATATATATATATATATATATATATATATATATATATATATATATATATATATATATATATATTTCATGTAAATCACAATGAAAGCGTGGATAAGATAAATCTTGAAAAAATCACTGCAGAAAATGGAAACAGCAATTACCTTGGCTAGTCTTTATTCAAGACATCTTCAGAGCAGTGCAGTTGCCTCTGAAGATATCTTAAACAAAACAGCAGAAATATCTATGTTTATATATATATATATATATATATATATATATATATATATATATATATATATATATATATATATATATATATATATATATATATATATATATATATATATATATATATATATATATATATACATACATACATACAACCTCACTTCGGGTCACATTCCCGCTATGTATACCCTTCCAGAACCCAGGATGCTCACATTCATGGTGGGTGTACCCTTTACAAGTGAAGTATAATTTTTATTTACTCATAAAATTCATACAAATTATCCAGCAGAATATAATTTACATTGCTGGAATTCTACAATTTGATGATCTTTTGAATATAAACATCACTAGATTTTGCATTAGACATACAAATTTTAGATATAATATTTACTCTGAGTAAATATTTATCTTTTTGTAAAATATATGACATTTATATTCAAAATATTCCTAATCTTACAAGAATCCACAATGTCAATTATATTATCCTAACTTGTTCACATTTATTATTTATTACTAAAAGGTAAACAATCTGGTATTCCCACACATTTATATGGTGAGGACGGTTGGTGGTGTGGAGAAGGAACAGCGACGACCACCAGGCATGTGTGAAATTTTTTTTTTTTATACAAGATTTTATTTTAGCTCATAAAATTCATACAAATTACCACGGCAGAATATAATTTACATTGCTGGAATTCTTACAATTTGATCATTTTGAATATAAACATCATATATTTGGATTAGACATAAATTTTTAGATATAATGTTTACTCTGAGTAAATATAGTTATCTTTTTCTTGTAAAATATATGACATTTATATTCAAAATATTCAATCTTACAAGGAATCCAGCAATGTCAATTATATTATCCTAACTTTAATCTGAGGTAATATTTAATACTAAATGTTAAAATCTAGTTTTCACCCACCCTTTCTCTTGAAGGGAGGGGTGGTGGGGAGGTGGGGGGAGGTTGGGACGGACTGACCATCTGGCTCTGTTGGAAGGGGGCAAACAAGGTGGGGTACTTTGATTGACAGATAGTGTCGTGAAGAATATATTTTTTTTTACTAGAATATTTGTTTTAGCTCATAAATTCCACAAATTACCCGGCCAGAATATAATTTACATTGCTGGAATTCTTACAATTTGATGATCATTTGAATATAAACATAGATTTTGCATTAGACATACAAATTTTAGATGTAATGTTTACTCTGAGTAAATATGTTATCTTTTGTGAAAAAATATATGACATTTATATTCAAAATATTCCTAGTCTTACAAGGAATCCAGCAATGTCAAATTATCCTTATCCTTTAGTTTGAGGAATTATTTATTACTATACCTGGTTTCCCCAAAATTTCTCAGAGGAAGAGCCAGGGGTGTACTGAGAAGAGGGGAGAGTCAGTCATTTGAATGGACATTAACTTGGCGACTGTATTTCCTCTTAAGTATTATTAGTGCATGTACCATCATAAAATTAAGATGTTATTTTTACTACAACATAGGTATGTACTTAAAAAAGTGGGTTGGGGTCGGGCGGTTTCTATTGATTAATCCCATATGTTCTGTTGTTCCACTTAACGGTTCATAACACGGGACCCTCTGGGTTCTATTGACATCATTAAGTGGAATTTTTAACTGTACTGTACTAAGTTAATTACTAAAATGATTATGTCTGGTGCTAACTAAGGGATATTTATACTTAAATTAATCACTATCTTCAGAATTCCAGCAATGATTATATTCTCCTAGGTCAAGTCAGTGACATTTATAAACAAAAATAAAACCCTCGTTAATCTCCCCTGGCTGTCGAGAATCCACCTCCCCCCTCCTCCCAGCCGGAGGGAGGAGGGTCTATTGGAGGGTAAAAGTGACTGCGACACCCTCCTCCTCCAAAGGGTCACCTCACTGTTTGTCTGAAGTACTGACTCATTCATGATACAAGTATGTTTATTTGTTTTTAATTAATTATTACAGATACGTTACTGTAATAAACTGTGCTTACAGTATTAATACCTGCACCCTTCATTGTAAAAATTATCAATAACATGTAATAAATCAGTGTATTCACTCCCAGTAAACACTGCTCCCTACACTGTCACTATGTTGAAATGAACTGTAGTTTGAGCTGATCCCCATCTAAGTTATTATATGTCTTATTTGTGTCACTTATGTTACTTGTATATTATTTGTAATTCAGAACCCATTCCCCAAATATGTAACTGTATATTTTCATTTCACAAGCTCTTCAATAAAACCTAATTATTATTATTATTATTATTATTATTATTATTATTATTATTATTATTACAGTATAGTACTACAGTTAGTTCTGCTATAACGCGATAGTTGTGTTCTTGTAAAACATCGTGTTATAGAAATTCGCGCAATAGAAATAACGGCTTATGGAGAAAATAGGGTTAGGTGCAGATTACTCGAAATCGAAAAAAATTTAGTAGTTAGCCTAACACAAAGGATAGCACAGTCTAAATAAATGTTACATTCATATCTAATAATGAAATCATACAGTAAATGTAACACTTTACCTTGAAAAAATATGAATATAACTTGATGGGGAGAAGGGTGATTTTGCTTGATAACATCGAGCCCAAGTGTTATAGCCTTTATCATCACCGAATGCAATCACCAGAACGCTTCTGGAGATATTCTTCTTTACCTTCACAGTTAATACCCAAAATTGGAGAAATAGAAAGCAAAAATCGCGTTACAGCAAACAAGCATTCGCGTTTTACAAATATCGTTCCTCTATTCATAAATTGCTAGGAGCCAATTCTTGTTGTCAAAACACGCGTTATAGCAGAACTCACTGTATGTATATACCTCATAGGTAAAAAATAATGCTATTCAAGACATATTCACGTCATAAGACCCACTAATCCCCCACCCATCACTGGGTGACCTGACTTTGCATCAGGTCGGGTTAGTAACGTGACCCAATAATCTTCCACCCAAACTTCATCGCAAGTGTTAAGACATGATAAGTTATGTATTACAGTCAATTGAGTGAAGTGTGTAACAAAGACGTGACCGATCACCCAAGCGACTAACGAGCCTATCAGTGGTGAAGAGGATAAAAGTAACACAGTTTTATTCACGCCCGTATCATAAAGAGCCTTTGTTTTTTAATTATATTTATTTAACCAAACCTTTAGATAAAGTATTCAGAATTATTTTGAGAGAAAAAATGTGTTTAACGAAATTAGAACTGATTTTACTGACTCCGGTATCAGCATTTATTATTTTTAATGGAATTCCCATCTCTATATCATATAGAAATGTTTTGTTTTAGGATATCTTATTGGAAACGTTTGGTAGAGAATTTATTAAGCATCATTATTGTATCAAATTCATCTCCCTAACCCGGGGCTTAAAGGTTAAGGGCAGCCTTTATTATACAGAAGTTTAAGGGCAACCTTTAATATATAAATGTTTAAGGGCAGCTTTTATTATACAGAAGTTTAAGGGCAGCCTTTATTATACAGAAGTTCAAGGGCAACCATTACTATATAAATGTTTAAGGGCAACCTTTATTATACAGAAGTTTAGGGCAGCCTTTATTATACAGAAGTTTAAGGGCAACCATTACTATATAAATGTTTAAGGGCAGCCTTTATTATACAGAAGTTTAAGGGCAGCCTTATTATACAGAAGTTAAGGGCAACCATTACTATATAATCATTTAAGGGCAGCCTATATTGTATAAAGTTTAAGGCAGCCTTTATTATATAGAAGTTTACAACCATTACTATATAAATGTTAAAGGTCAGTCTTTATTATATAGAAGTTTAGGCAGCCATTACTATATAAATGGTTAACAGCCTTTATTATATAGAAGTTTAAAGCAGCCTTTATTATATAGAATTTTAAGGCAACCATTACTATATAAAACATGTAGGGCAGCCTTTATTATAGAAGTTTAAGGGCAGCCTATATTATATAAAGTTTAAGGGCAGCCTTTATTATATAGAAGTTTAAGGGCAGCCTTTATTATATAGAATTTTAAGGGCAACCATTACTATATAAAACATGTAAGGCAGCCTTTATTATATAGAAGTTTAAGGGCAGCCTTTATTATAAGAAGTTTACAGCCTATATTATATAAAGTTTATAAGGGCCTTTATTATATAGAAGTTTAAGGGTAGCTTTATTATATAGAAGTTTAAAGGCAGCCTTATTATAAAAATTTAAGGCAACCATTACTATATAAAACATGTAAGGGCAGCCTTTATTATATAGAAGTTTATACAGCCTATATTATATAAAGTTTAAGGGCAGCCTTTATTATATAAAGTTTAAGGGCAGCCTTTATTATATAGAAGTTTAAGAGCCTTTATTATATAGAAGTTTACACTTTATTATATAGAAGTTTATAGCCTTTATTATACAGAAGTTTAAGGGCAACCTTTAATATATAAATGTTTAAGGGCAGCTTTTATTATACAGAAGTTTAAGGGCAGCCTTTATTATACAGAAGTTCAAGGGCAACCATTACTATATAAATGTTTAAGGGCAACCTTTATTATACAGAAGTTTAAGGGCAGCCTTTATTATACAGAAGTTTAAGGGCAACCATTACTATATAAATGTTTAAGGGCAGCCTTTATTATACAGAAGTTTAAGGGCAGCCTTTATTATACAGAAGTTAAGGGCAACCATTACTATATAATCATTTAAGGGCAGCCTATATTGTATAAAGTTTAAGGGCAGCCTTTATTATATAGAAGTTTAAGGGCAACCATTACTATATAAATGTTAAAGGTCAGTCTTTATTATATAGAAGTTTAAGGGCAGCCATTACTATATAAATGGTTAAGGGCAGCCTTTATTATATAGAAGTTTAAGGGCAGCCTTTATTATATAGAATTTTAAGGGCAACCATTACTATATAAAACATGTAAGGGCAGCCTTTATTATATAGAAGTTTAAGGGCAGCCTATATTATATAAAGTTTAAGGGCAGCCTTTATTATATATGTTTATACAGCCTCTATTATATAGAAGTTTAAGGGCAGCCTTATTATATATAGAAGCTTATACAGCCTTATTATATAGAAGTTTTATACAGCCTTTATTATGCAAAGTTTATATAGCTTATTATCATATAAATGCACGGGCAGCATTTATTATATAGAGCAGCTTTCTATGGGCAGCTTTACTTATACAGAAGTTTTAAGGGCAGTCTTATTATATCGGTTACAAGCAGCCTTTTATTATATCGAAGCTTATGGGCAGCCTTATTATATAGAAGTTTAGCAGCCTTATTATATAGGTTTAAGGGGCAGCCTTTATTATACAGAAGTTTATGGGCAACCCTTACTATACAAACATAAGCAGCCTTTATTATATCGGAAGTTTAAGGGCAGCCTTTATTATACAGGAAGTTTATACAGCCTTTATTATACAGAAGTTTAAGGGCACCCTTTATTATATGGAAGTTTAAGGGCACCCTTTATTATATAAAAGTTTAAGGGCAGCCTTTATTATACAGAAGTTTAAGGGCAGCCTTTATTATACAGAAGTTTAAGGGCAGCCTTTATTATACAGAAGTTTAAGGGCAGCCTTTATTATATAAAAGTTTAAGGGCACCCTTTATTATACAGAAGTTTAAGGGCACCCTTTATTATATGGAAGTTTAAGGGCAGCCTTTATTATATAAAAGTTTAAGGGCAGCCTTTATTATACAGAAGTTTAAGGGCACCCTTTATTATATGGAAGTTTAAGGGCAGCCTTTATTATACAGAAGTTTAAGGGCAGCCTTTATTATACAGAAGTTTAAGGGCAGCCTTTATTATATAGAAGTTTAAGGGCAGCCTTTATTATATAAAAGTTTAAGGGCACACTTTATTATACAGAAGTTTAAGGGCAGTCTTTATTATATGAAAGTTTAAGGGCAGCCTTTATTATACAGAAGTTTAAGGGCAGCCTTTATTATATAGAAGTTTAAGGGCAGCCTTTATTATATAGTAGAGTTTATGGCACCCTTATTATATTAAGGGCAGCCTTTATTATACAGAAGTTTACAAGCACTTTATTATATGGAAGTTTAAGGGCAGCCTTTTATTATACAGAAGTTTAAGGGCAGTTTTATTATGCTAGAAGTTTAAGGGCAGCCTTTATTATATAGAAGTTTATGGGCAGCCTTATATAAATGTTTAAGGGCAGCCTTATTATACAGAAGTTTAAGGGCACCCTTTATTATATGGAAGTTTATACACCTCTTTATTATATAAAAGTTTTAAGGGCAGCCTTTATTATACAGAAGTTTAAGGGCAGCCTTTATTATACAGAAGAAGTTATACAGAAAGGGCAGCCTTTATTATATAAAAGTTTAAGGGCACCCTTTATTATACAGAAGTTTAAGGGCACCCTTTATTATATGGAAGTTTAAGGGCAGCCTTTATTATATAAAAGTTTAAGGGCAGCCTTTATTATACAGAAGTTTAAGGGCACCCTTTATTATATGGAAGTTTAAGGGCAGCCTTTATTATACAGAAGTTTAAGGGCTGCCTTTATTATATAAAAGTTTAAGGGCACCCTTTATTATACAGAAGTTTAAGGGCACCCTTTATTATATGGAAGTTTAAGGGCAGCCTTTATTATACAGAAGTTTAAGGGCAGCCTTTATTATATAGAAGTTTAAGGGCAGCCTTTATTATATAGAAGTTTAATGGCAACCATTACTTTACTGTATAAATGTTTAAGGGCAGCCTTTATTATATAGAAGTTTAAGGGCAGCCTTTATTATATAGAAGTTTAAGGGCAGCCTTTATTATTTTTAAGTTTAAGGGCAGCCTTTATTATTTTGAAGTTTAAGGGCAACCATTACTATATAAACGTTTTCGGGCAGCCTTTATTATTTTTAAGTTTAAGGGCAACCATTACTATATAAACATTTAAGGGCAGCCTTTATTATTTTGAAGTTTAAGGGCAACCATTACTATATAAACGTTTAAGGGCAGCCTTTATTATTTTGAAGTTTAAGGGCAACCATTACTATATAAACATTTAAGGGCAGCCTTTATTATATTGAAGTTTAAGGGCAACCATTACTATATAAACATTTAAGGGCAGCCTTTATTATATTGAAGTTTAAGGGCAACCTTTATTATATACAGTCATGGATGTCTACTAGGGGAGCAAGAGGGGGCAGCTCCCCCCCCCCCCTTCTGGATCAATCTTGTATCAGAATATATAAGTAAAACATACCCAACAAAAGAAGGGGATTTGAAATCTAACAAAAACAAAGGGAAGGAAAAACAAGCCACTAAAATATTATCCCATTGAGCCCAACTGTGGGGGCTTGCCTATTCCCCTCCCCGGAAAAGTTCCAGCAGACCCCTTGTCCTTCCCCTGGAAAAGTTTTTGCAGACCCCTTGCCTTCCCGCCTTCCTGGGAAAGTTTCAATAGACCGCTTGGTCCTCCCCCCCGGAAACGTTCTGGAAGATGCTCTTGTATGCAGTAGAAGTTTAAGGGCAGCCACTATAAGTTTAAGGTTTAAGGTAACCATTATGATATAGAAGACATTCTGTATTTGTTTCCTCTGGAATAATCCATATTGGTCTTGTGGGTATGAAAAAAAAAATGCAAATGTCTCCATGATGTGTAGTGTCAAAATCATTGAGGTTGCTTTAAAGATACTGAGGTAAAAGCCAAGAGAATTAATGAAAAATCTGTAGATTTTTTTGTATCATTTATTTAATAAAATTCAATATATCTAGATAGAAAAAGCTTTTTGTGTACTGTATACAGTATTTCATGACATTTAATTAATTTTCCAGGAATGTGGTTGTAAATATTATCCTCCAAGGAAGTAGTCCACTTCCAGCAGGACAACAGCCATGGATCCACTTGGAGGACAGCCGATACCTCAGGCAACAGTTCAGCCAGCTGTTTGGTATAACTACAGTACATACAATGAACTTCTTGTTAATCCGGTGCAAGTGCAGGTGGCTGTGCCAACAGTTCAGATGGTTGCTGCACCATCACAGACTCCTACTCCTGCACCAACACCTGTTCAAACACCTGTACCACAGGATCAAGTAGCCTTAACTGTCACTATGGTTCCATCAAAGTCAAAAAAAACAAAAAAAAATTCACCTGATAATCAAGAACGTAATTTTCATTGTGAAGAGTGTTGTTCTTCTTTTACCAATAGTTCTAACCTTCGGAGTCATATGCGCATTCATTCTGGTGTGAGACCATATGTGTGCGTTGAATGTGGAAAATCTTTTATTCAAAGCTCCAATTTAAAGGCACATAAGCGTGTACACACAGGTGAACGGCCATATCAGTGCTCAGAATGTGGCCAGACATTTTCTAGGTCTTCGCACCTAGTAGGTCATAAACGTACCCATACAGGAGAAAGACCTTACATCTGTGGTATCTGTGGAGAAGCATTTTTCACATCATCACACTTAAGAAATCATGTGCGACGACACACTGGAGAAAAACCATATGTTTGTCAGTTTTGTGGAGATGCTTTTGGACAAAGTGTAGAACTGAGAGTTCATATGCGACACCACACAGGAGAGAAACCTTTCAATTGCCATGAGTGTGATACAGCATTTGTAACTACTCGTGATCTTAAGGCTCATCGCAAAACACATCACTTAGGCTCTAAACCTTTCAAATGTGAACAGTGTGATAGATTTTTTCGCACCCCCACATTTTTGAGTAAACACCAGCTTCGTTGTAATGGCCCAAGACCCAAACGGCCCAAAGGGAGACCTCGCAAATATCCAAGACTTGATGGAGAGGAACCACCTTGGAAAAAGCCCAAGAAGCGAAAGAACAAACAACCTGCTGCTCCCACTGATAGAGTTTCACGATCTAGGACCAGAGCAATTCGTGATGCTCAGTTAAAACAAGAGGAAGATGACTTACTTGATGAAGTGGAGAGGGAAAACAATTCTGAGCATCAACAGGAAGAAAATGAAGTTGACTGTGAGCCAATGCACATACATATAGATGAAAATTCTCATTTGAAATCAGAAGGATTGGTATCCGATGCGCATATCTCACAACTCCCAATGGTTCCAATGGTACAAGTGATGTTAGACAACCTTGGGCATGAAGCTGATGGTTTGGAGCACTCTCAACCACAGGCTCTAGTGCTTCAATCTGCATCATCTGCTGTACATGCAATTCATGGTTTACCTGAACAAAGCCAACATCAAATTGGAGTTATAGATCTATCTGGCCAACACATACATCAGGATGATCACCAACAGGTGGTTTCTGTTAGTCAGAGCCTTGCCATGGTTTCTACACATCAACCATTGACTACAGTTACAGCTAGCCATCAGCAGCTGCCAGTGATCAGTGCACATCAGCAGTTAGCATCTGGAGCACCACATCAGCAGTTGACTGCTGTGACAGGACATCAAATGCCAGTTGTGACAGCCCATCAGCAGATGCCAGCTATGACAACACATCAGCAGATGCCAGCTGTGACAGCACATCAACAATTGCCTGCTGTTACTACTCATCAACAATTACCAGTTGTGACAGCACATCAACAATTGCCAGTAGTGACAGCACATCAGCAAGTACTGGCTGTGAATGCTCATAAGCAGGTTCATAGTGGCCCTCATCAGTTACCAGTGGTAGCTGCTCATCAGCAAACTGTGAGTGCTCATCAGCAGTTAACTGTAGTAAATGCACACCAGCAAACAATGAGTGCCCATCAACAGTTACCTGTGGTATCTGCTCACCAGCAAGTTGTTAACCATCAGCAGTTGCCTGCTGTAACTGCTCATCAACAAAATGTTAGTGCACATCAGCAGGTTGTTGTTTCAGCCCACCAGCCTGTCTCAGTTGTAACAGCTCATCAACAGGGCTTAGTTGTTTCAGCCCACCAGCAAGTGCCTGCTGTGTCTGCTCCTAAGCAGAGTGTTCATGGTACAAGTGAGAGTTCCCAGGTGATATATGGATCAGGACAACCGTATGTGGTAGATCTCTCTAGCCCTGCACTTACCACACAGGTTCCCATTGTCAATCAAGCCATTGCAACTACTCATTACACCAGACCATAGTATAATGTTTGCTAATTGGTGACATTTAACTTGTATCTAATGGTTGACACCACATGAGTTTAATTGGGAAAATTGGTTTCTCACCTGAATCACACCAGCTCAAGTGGAAGACTATATACTGTAGTCTTAAAGTTAATTATTTTAGCACTAAGTTAAACGGAAACTCTTAGTGATCTGTTAACCTAAAGTCCCTTGAAGGCCAACATACGATTAGGTCACAGTAAGATTTAAAATGCTGGAATCTTCAAAGTATATTATGTTAATATGCATTAGTACTGTATTATTACCATTCTCACTGGTGTTTTTGCATTTGTAATTCCACATTATATGTGGTAAAAGTTATTAATGTCTCCATTAGATTTAATTTAGTGATTTGGGACACATGACAAGTATAGCCTCTATGCATTTTTAACATGTTACTATCTGAGATTAAGAATTGGTAAAGTATTTTATATTTGCAAACAAAAGAAGACGATATATGTGATTGCAAATACTGTAGTTCTGTACCTAGTAAGAGAACAGCTCTGTAAGGTAATTTTTATTCTAATTTTAAGGCCATAAATGAGGACAGTGTTCCTATTTTGAGTGATGGTATTTAAATATACTTAAATAATGTACTGAGTTAGTCTATTGTAATTCATGAAAACTTGGTGATCCTCTTCATAATTAGGGCATTGAATCCAAATCCAGGTACATTTTTGTCAAGTCCCAGTTTGCTGTCATGAGAAAATGATTATCTGTTTTTCTTATTGTCAATGATGAATAGTTTATACAATGCAATTAATAGATTCTCACATATCATTTTGGCATGTGGTCATTCAAAATCTGAAGTGTGTGTAGATATTCATAATGTATGGTTGAATAACACACACACTTTTTTTAATGCAGGCATTGTTTAAAAAAATTAATAGATATCCATAGATGAGTTCCTTAATTCCAGCTTTCAATATGCCTTATCTTCTCCATTATGGCAAACTTGTCGAAGTGGTTAGAAAGCATGAATTATTCATATAATGTACATAGGAAGAAGTCTTGGTCCGGCATTTGGTATGATGAGTCTATATTAGAGTTTGATTTTTTGTAAAGGATAATAAAAAGATCTTGTTATAGTAGTGCCTCCTGAGGAACAGATTTTCTAGAACTTATTTTTTCTGTCAGACAGCAAGATGGGATTACCTGTAACTTATTTTTGTTGTTATCCTCAGTTGAAACTTGAAAATTAACGTGTATATTTATTTACTATTGATTATTCCTAAGATGAAATGAAAAAGGATTTATGTATAGCTAATATGAAAAAAACGGGATAGGAAGATAAGATTTTTTTATGTATAATATCGATGCTCATCAGTACCTAAAATATGATGGCACCGTGCCATTGTCTAATTCACTGCTAACTGTTAAAATTTCTGCATCATCATGAAACTTTCACCACCAATTTTAAAACCTGCTTTTGACCATTTATAGGTCCATTTCTATGACCAAGGATATTGAAGACAGTAATAAAGTAATTTAATTAGACACTAAACTCCCTATCTGAAGTTATCATTTGTAATAAAGTACAATGAACAGGAAAGGTTAAAAATGGCCCTGAAATGGGTCAAATGATATAAAAAGGGGATTGCTAATTTGAATCACTCACTTTTCCATTGATAAATATAGAGTTGTGTGGTGATCACTGAATATGAAAAGACTTGTATTGTTAATATAATGACCAGCATAATGAAATAATAAATAAATTGGTTGTCAGTGTGTCTTGTTACTTAAGAGAATCTCAGTTATTATGATACTTATGTAATGGAAAGAGCTTTTTGGCTCAGTTGGTAGTGCTCTGGACTTTTAACTCATTTTGTGCAATTCAGTCCCATGGCCAGGCAGGGTTGTTGAGGCATTTGTGTGCTGGGTTGGCCACCAGCCAAGTCAGTGCCCTAGGCTCTGCTAATCCTCACCTGTGGGGTTACCACCCTACAAAGAATGGGAAATTGCATGAAGGAGGACTTGGGTAATTGTAAATTTTTCATTCAGGATGTGGAAAGAGGCCTTTATTGTGTTTTGTGCTGATTTGAACTCAAACAATGTCATGTAAATTTTACTTGAAAGTAAAGTACAGTATGTTTAAGGAATGTTTAACGTATATAATATTTTTCACACATACATAAAAGTAAATTGAACTTAAGTGTTAATGGTAATCTGAAAGTAAATGTCAAAACTACAGAAGATTGAACTGTTGAATGATATGCTTGTGCAAGATACTTGTACAGTATAGTATTATACTTATCATGTATACTTCTTATTCCAACTACAGGAGCTTATGGCTTTGATTGGTTACTTGTGTGATCTCTTCTGGGAGTGAAATAAGCATGAAGTCAGTGGCTCTTAGGCATGTCTTACTGTAGCATATACACAGTACAATACTGTACTTATAACTGAAAGGCTCTTAAGTGCATATGTATTGTTTTAAACCTAGAGCACTTAGCAGGGGGTGAGGCTCTCAACTTACCTTAAAGATATGCAGTGATCATATATATTTATGATTATTTTATGAATACTTTCTTGAATAAGTATTTCACATTTCAGATATTTTGCTAAAAGTTATTTGTACTTGGAAATTATTTTGCTTATACTGTATTGTGTATATATATGTGTTAAATTGCTGGGTCAGGAACAAAAATAAGATTTTATTTCCCAAGAAATTGTGATTGTATTCGCCAAAAATATAATAAAAATTGATCTGTAATATTTAAGAAAAAAGTAGTTTATTGAAATTTTTAATAAATAAGTTTGAGAACTTTCTGTCTGTTTGTGCTTTCAAATTTGAGTGGAGCAACCTATAGTGTGATGGTCAACATGCTCACCTCAGAAGTAAGTGGTTCTGGATTCGATCCTCAGGCAGGGTAAAACTATTATATTGTCAATTTTCTATGCCACATGCCTCTGTCTACCCAGCAGTAATTGGGAACTTGGAAGTTAATTGATTTGTGGATCATGTTCCAGGTTAATGGTTAACCAGTGCAGTTGTCGAATTGTCCGGTCTTCTTGTGTTATTCCTTAACACTGGGTCACACACACCTAGTTAACTTAGAGTGTGGTGGTTGTGTTGGCAACAGCACCTTAACCTTAAACAAATTCATGCCCAGGTGGCCCTAGGGCCGGCCATCCTCAAGCACGAGGGTCAATCATTATACTGTATGACACTTAGTTCTATCAGATGTACATACAATAAAAATATGGAAATAAATGGTGGTAGCTTTGCTGAAACAAGATACAGTGCGAGTGATTTTACACCTTTGCTTCACCTTCTTGATATAGAAGGAAGTTTGCTTGTGTCTTGCTTCTCTCTACATTTATTTTTTTACCCTTTCTCTAGTGTCCTATCCTGATAGATTTTACATCATGGTTGCCATACCTTGTTACACTATCCAAATAACTTGCATACTGTGAAATAAAATATATTACTCTTTCTTTAGGTTTCATTTTCCATAACTTAAATATTTTCTTAATCTTTTGAACATGAATCACAGCAAACAATGTACAGTAATGTATTTGTATGTTTGAAGTATACTCACAAATTGTTAAAACTATTTGAATTTATAATTTGCAACAGTGGCTTTCAGTATTCATGAGTTTGCAGCCTTTTACCCTACCCCTGCATTGCCTTCCATCCATCTTACCAACTCAGTTGTGAATTCCCCCTCCTTCCTTAATAATGCCTTCTCAGCATGAGTGGAGCAGCTGTAAAGGCAGAAGAAATTGACTGTGTTAGACAAAACTTAGACATGGTAGCTACAGGTCAAGTGTTTCTTTCTGTAATAGGCAGGTATTTTTGGTGCGAATGACTTTACTCTCTGGTACACTTGGCATAGATCCTGGGGGGGGGGATACATCTGCAATCAGGTTGGAGGGGAACATATTTTTGTTTTACAATAAATGATACAGGTTGACAATCCCTTAAACGAAAACCTTGGGACCAAATGCATTTCGGTTTTTAGAATGGTTAGGGTTTTTTTTTTTTTTTTTGTATACAGGGATCAGCTCACCCGGGCACAGGTCACTGACCCACATTGGGGCCTGGGGGCTAAAATATAATAATAATAATAATAATAATAATAATAATAATAATAATAATTCATAGGTCTAGGTCGTGTTTCTCACTTTTGATCTTTTTTCATTCTTGTATTTCTTTATTATTATTATTTTATTATTACAGTATTATTGTTATTATTATCATTGTTATCATTCTTATTTTATTTTTGTGTATTTTTTATTAAAATTTGTATTTACTATGAATAGTTATTATTATTACTGTACAGTGATCCCTCGGTTAACGAACGCCTCGGTTAACGTAATTTCGGTTAACGAACTGCCTTCCATAAGAATCTTCAATTCGGTTAACGAATTTCTTACGAACCGACCTCAACATGTTTTCGCTTGCACTGGCCGGGCAACCAGCTTTAGTATCAGTCCACCAATACATTAATCGGTTCTAGGGCTTAAATTCCTTACTATTTTAGTAAATATCAAGAAGTTTATACTATTCAATAATTTTAAAAGTTTAATATTAAATTTTTTAGTCATTTTAACAATTATTGAACATAATTGAAGGTAAAGTGACTAGTTTAATGTGCGGCATCCAGCCTCTTAACACAGCAAACAGGCGTTAGTCTCTCTGTATTCACTGGAGGTAACATCTTGCTTGAGACTCTCTTCAACTAAACGCTTTTTTTCTGTGTTTCCAAGCAAATTATTGGTCATTTTGATATACAGTATATTTTACATATTGACAATATATAATGCAGTGCAGTGTTGATTTAAAGAAAATAATCTTGAAATACACTAATAGAACTAAAATTTTATGGGTGAAATGGTGCCATGGGGTGACTTCTCTTCCACCCCAATGCCTTCTCTTCTTCCTTCTCCTCCACCCCCATTCTAATTCCCATCATCATCATCATCATCATCATCATCATCATCATCATCATCATCCAGGAGCCTTCTACATACACACCTCAAAGTAAGTGAACTTTTCTACCATTTTTGTTGAATTTAGGAAATTTTCGGTGAGCTGGAACCAATTACCCAAAAACCCATTGAAACAATGGTTTCGGTTAACGAACTTTTCGGTTAACGAACAACCTGCTGGAACGGATTGAGTTCGTTAACCGAGGGACCACTGTATTATCATTATTATTATAATTATTATTACTATTACATTTTCATCCCCCAGGCCCCAATGTGGGTCAGTGACCTGTGCCCGGGTGGGCTGTTAACAAAAAACAAAAAAAAAAAAAAATTTGCTCTACAAAAAAACTTTCGGTTTTCAGAGCTTTTCGGTTTTTGGAATTTCGGATAAAGGGTTGTCAACCTGTATTGTCCAAAAAATTTTCTTTTTGAATATTATCTTGAGACAAATAAAAGGACAACTTACAGTATTAAAAAACCATTATATCTCCTGTAGTCCTTTGAATAATGTAATTTTGCCTATTTTTATCATGCTTTCAATATTTTATGTTACTTGAAAACATGGCCAAGATCTACATTAACACCGAGACATTTGAATCCCATCACCATACAGTATGTCCTGTTAAAACAAAAAAGTGTTGAGGCTTCAGAATTTGTGAACAAATCAGCATGAAGGAAATCTGTGTTTGGGAATACATTTTACCCTCGTTACTTCAATAAAAAATGGGCTCTAGGTCACTCGAATTACCGAAAAATCAAAATTAACCGAGTCTGGAACAGTCAACCCTCGAAGATCGGGACTAAAAGTTGGGACCACCTGTCCAATAAAGTCAATTGCCTGTTTCTTCCGGCGAATATACTAAATGTATAAGAACGATAAATAATTATAAAAAAAAACAAAAAAACATACAGTACCGTACTTTATGGAGTATATGACAACCCCCATTTTAGCAGGGAATATTTAGAAAAACTTTGGTGTGTATTTTCCTCTTGTAGCCATAGTTTTCTTAAAATAGTATATACCATGGAGGTATAAAGGGTGGAGGCAGCATGTCGCATGCTCCCAGTACTGTCAGGTGAAGCCAATTCTCCCCCAGATAGGCTCACTTTGTGTAGGCTGGTTGCACGCCAGGAGGCTGAGTGACCCTCATTGACACTAGTTTGCACTGTTTACACTCATAGCATCCCTAAGTGATTAAGTGAAATTATATTTTTATTTTCAACCATTTATTATATACTATAGTACAATAAAACTACATTTCAATGAACAACACTAATTATTAGCATGACTTATCCTTATCATGGGACGAGCCTGGTATCCTGAGCACAGGATTTCTGTGCATTTTTACCTTGCCGACTGATCATTAGATTCCACTGAACAACATTAACTTATTCATGCTAGTTCTACTTTTGACAGCTTTGAAAGATACGTTTTGTGCTGTGAACTGTTCGCCTGCATATGTGTATCTCACCTGTAGATGGGTCTCAGCTACTGCTTTGATTAGCAATACAGTGAGTTCTGCTATAACGAGTGTTTTGACAACGCGAATTGACTCTAACGCGATTTATGAATAGAGGAATGATATTTGTAAAACACGAACGCTTGTTTGCTGTAACGCGATTTTTGCTCCCTATTTCTCCAATTTTGTGGTATTAACTGTGAATATGGTAAAGAAGAATATCTCCAAGAAGCGTTCTGGTGATCGCATTCCCGGTGATGATTGTAAAAGAAAGGCTATAACACTTGAAGAGAAGCTCGATGTTATCAACCTCAAACTCACCCTTCTCACCCATCAAGTTATATTCATATTTTTTCAAGGTAAAGTGTTACATTTACTGTATGATTTCATTATTAGATATGAATGTAACATTTATTTAGACTGTGCTATCCTTTGTGTTAGGCTAACTACTAAATATTTTTCGATTTTGAGTAATCTGTACCTAACCCTATTTTCTCCATAAGCCCTGTTATTTCTATTGTGCGAATTTCTATAACACGATGTTTTACAAGAACACAACTATCACTTTATAGCAAAACTGACTGTACAAGATGATTGTTGAGAGGATCACTTTCTGACATGTGTATTGCCAAGCCTGGGGATATAGTTTTGTTCAGGAACTCTGACAATACATAAATTACAATTTTGTGGCAATCATATGTTGACAGTTTTGCATAGGGGTGTATTTTACTAGCAAGCAATATTTTTTCTCTGAATATCTTTTTGTATAAACAAGATATAGCAAAATATTAGATTCCCTTTGGTTTTTATAGTGATTAATGCATGAGTTTCATCAACATTTTGGGTAAATAGTACAGTAATACCCCGATTTACGCGGTCAATTGAACCCGCGGAGTAGCGCGTAAAACGAGAAACGCGTAAATGGAATAACAACATATGGGATTAATTGAAATAGAGACTGGGCCCCCAAACTCCTCTTTTTCCGACACAATACGTACGTTGCAGTAAAAATAACATCTTAACTTTAAGATGGTATGCACACACACATAATATAGAAGAGAAATATCAATAAGAGAATAATTTACTGTACCAGGTAAAAGAAAAATCAAGGTTTAACACTTACGTCAGGTTAGGTTAGGTTAGAAAAAATCAAGGTTTAACACTTACGTAAGGTTAGGTTATGTTTTAAAAAATCAAGGTTGAACACTTACCTAAGGTTAGGTTATGTTAGGAAAAATCAAGGTTTAACACTTATGTAAGGTTAGGTTATGTTAGAAAAAATCAAGGTTAGGTTTAACACTTACGTTAGTAGAAGAGATGGGTCGGCGTACGGGAATGGCGGCTGGTTCCGAGGCAGAGGGCAGGCTACTGGCCCTCAGGTGAGTCACCATCACTGTCCTCCACATTTGTCAGGGCCTCCCTGACAAATCCCTCAAAGTCACCATCACTGTCTCTATCACTATCACTGGCTTGGGCTGGCTGTGGTGGGTTGCGGGCAAAGAACTCGGTAATGCTTTGTTGTCGGCTACTGTTGATGTTGTCGTGATACACCTTGATCTACGGCTCCATAGCCTGCAACAGCTGGGTAGTGAAGACTTCATACCGGTTATTGTTAGGGTCGTCGGAAAGGAGGAGTTTCAGTTTCTCTGCACACTCGATGGCACCCCTAACATTACCATGCGTTAACTTGTGTTCTTCTCGGGATGACGCACCACCTGCCTCTTCACTGACGTGATCGTCTTCTAACATCTCGTCGGCAGTCACCTCAGGATGTCTTCGTTGGTGGTCTCGGAGAAGCCTTTAGCTGTAACACTCTGCGCAGCTTCTCTTGCAAGGTCCACTGCCACTGCAACAGACTGAACCTCACCATTCACAGGTTGACTCTGCCTCCCACCTGGGATACCTTGCAACACATGCCTCCATGCGTGACGAACCGTTGCTACAGACAGCTGATCCCATGCCTCCACCAAGAAGTCCACAGCTTTCTTGACGTTAAATTTCTTCCAAAAGTGTTTCACGAGAACTTCATGATCCGCCAACTGTTGTTCCTCGTCCTCGTCGCTCTTGCTATCGGTGTTACCCAGGTAACGTAACTCATCCTTGGTGTTGGTACAGTCGTTCAGGAGCTTAAACTTCTTTGCAGAGTATACAGCTTTCACATTGCAGATTAATTCTTGGTCCATGGGCTGGATTAATGACGTAGTGTTGGGAGGAAGGAAGACCACTTTTACGTTGGGGTGACGATCCAACAGTAGGGGCAAGTGTCCTGGTGCGTTGTCAAGGAGCAACAAAATCTTGAATGGAACATTCTGTTGCTCGCAGAATTTCTTTACGTCGGGAACGAAACGGGCATCAAACCAGGAGAGGGACAGAGCAGAGAACATCCACGCCTTACGTGCGGTCAGCCAGTGGACATTTAGCTTGGTCATGTCCACGTTCTTGTAGGCTTGCAGGCTGTGTGGATCACCGATAACTTGAGTTTACAGGAACCGGAGGCATTGGTGGTAAACAGGACGGTGATGCGCTCCTTCTGCAACTTCTGGCCCCGACACTTGCTGGCAGACTGGACAACGAAGGTCTTGGAAGGTAGCTTTTTCCAAAACAGACCGGATTCGTCCATGTGGAACACCTGGTCGTCGGTATACTGTCCTTCCTCCATAATCTCATGTAAGAACGGAGGAAAATCCCTAGCTGCAACACGGTCAGCACTCGCTTCTTCACCACCAATGTTAATGTTGGTAATCTTGTTCCTATTCTTAAACCTTTGCAGCCACCCAGAGGAAGCATTGAAGGGTTTGGGCTCTGCAATTCCCATCTTACGTGACACTGCTGCGTACAGTTCACGTGCGTACTCCTGAACTGACCGGATGTTTACCGCCATGTTCCGTCTTGCCTGACGAATCAAGTAACACACAAGTAAATTTTCTGTCTTGAGAAGCACCTTGTTCTGGCAATACTTGATCATTGAAGCACCTGCAGACTTTGTGATGTTCATGTGATCTTTTATCTTGGCTGCATCCTTCTTTATCGTCCGGATGGTAGATTCGTTCACGCCATGCTGGCGTCCCAAATCAACTTGTCTTGTTCCGTTCTCCAACTCTTGAATAATCTTGTAGTTCACATCGTAGCTTAGGGCACGTCGTATCTTCTTTGGCTTAGGGCGGCTGGGTCCAGGTAATGCAAGGTTTTTCTGTGGTGTTGGTGGTGGTCCAGCGGCAGCCATTCTTACGGAACAATAGATACCTGTATGCACTGTGTGGCCGGGAGGGATGTAGCTGACGCGGCTAGGTCAAGCGCCTTCTACTCGCCAGCGGGAAGGCACGTCATATTACATTAAATCAATCACAGCTAGCGGCGGAGGGAGGTAAGGATGCGTGGCCCCAATCAGTCCGATACGTCATATGACGTTACCGATAACGCAACAGAGGCATCCACTGCGCAAACGACTCGCGCCGCGTGCCCAACATGGCGGGAGGTTTGAAACCAAAAATGGCGGCACGGCAGGACCGCCAGCCGCTCTCCCCGTATATGAGTAGATGCACTGCGTAAAGTGGGCATTCCGGTTCTGGCGGGGTACCGCGTAAACGGGAACCGCGTAAAGCGAGGTATTACTGTACACTACAACATGCTTCACACTTCAAATATTTCTTAAGTTTCACAGAAACAAAACCAGCTATACAGTATATGCAACTATATTCTCAGTACAGGGTGAAACCATACTAGATGAAACTAAATTTGCATTTCCCTCTCCTGAGAGCACATCAGATTCCTCATTTTGATAAATGTTATCTTGCTCAAAGACCCTGCTTTTATCAAGAGAAGAGTTAATTAAATTGCTTGATGGACCATTGGCATTAAGATCCTTTAAATAATTACTAGAGGCAGTCAGGATTGGGATAGATTCTAAAGCTAAGCAATTTCCACAAGTCACTTCTTTAACATAATTGTGTGTTAACACCTTGTAGGCTGCTGAGAATTGCCGAGCCATGGGATTGTTGTTGCGCCCTCCCATATTTCTAATTTTGCCCAAAAATAGAACTGTATGATCCTGACTCATCTTGTAAGTTAAGAAATAATCCAAAAGTGGTTTTGAAGTAACAATTAGCATTTTGCTAATATTTTGCAGACTTTTGCAGCACACAAGGAATCTAATAAATCCTGTTTTTCTTCTCGATTAAACAATAGACAACTTATCAGGCAGTAATGTTAAGGAAACCAGATACTGTTGTACACTTTCAATGAACTTCATTACCTCTGAATTATTATCTGCTTGCAAAGGCCGCTTTCAGCCGTAACTACACAAATTCCGAGAATTCATGATGCAGACCTTTTTATTCCTGTAACTGGTGGGGACTGACAATGAATTGCCACTCAATTGTATTACCTTCTGCTTCAAAAAATTTACCTAGATTGCCAAAAGAATTTCTTAACTTGAACATATGACATGGATCAAGAAAAATGCACACTGGCTCTCCTGTAGCAGGATGATTAAAATATGACTTTATATTTTCAGGATTCAAGCTGCAACCGAGATTTTTCATCACAGCTAAATTAGGAGCTGCACCATCAAAAGTTAGAGATACAATATTCACTCCAACTGAATGAAGTTTGTTCAAAGCCTGCAAAACTAAATTACTGCTTTCATTACCGCAAAGTCCATAATAACAAAATAGCCAATTGGTAACTTAAAAGTAAACTTGTGTGACACTACCATAAAAGTGAGAGATTCTTTAGCTACAGGCAAGCAATCATCGTCTAGTTCAATCCCCACGTCGATAAACCCGTGATTTTTTTGCCAACCTATTCAACATGTTGATGAATAGCCATTTCATCCAAAGAAAAAATATTACCAGAAGTTTCGTCCGTGGATTTCTTGACCTTCTGCTTGAGTGCACTGAATGATGCCTCGGTAAATTCGGGTTTCACTTCTACTGTTTTGTGCCATTTTTCCAGCGTTCGTGGATGCGGTAGACAAGTATCAAATGTTTTTCTTATGAATTTATATGCTTGTGGAGAGTAAAAGTTCAAAGTGAGAGCAAAACTTCTCAAAGAAGGGGCATATTGAGCATGTACTGGCTTACTGCTAATCTTAGCAATCTGTCTTTTCACAAGGTTAGTCACTCCACCAGCACAGGATTCTAAAGTAGTCAGACTGTCTTCACTCACTAAGTTTGTTTTTCTTTTAATACACTAATCACAGAACACAAGTCGGTATTTTTCTTTTTCAGTCGTGTTTTCTGTTGCAAAAATTTTATTTTTTTCCTAGACTTCACAAGTTTTTCCTCTAATTTCCTCTTCATCACTTTCAATGGAGAATTTGCTAAATTAGCTTCTAGATGATTTTCTGCTACAATAAGAGTGGAAGCTGCAGCTTCAGATGAAGAACGCTCGCAAACAGTCCAAGTTTTGGGTGGGCTTCCTAGTATTTGTCTTTTTCTGTAGGTGAGCAGGGAAAGCCTCTAATATACAGGGAACAGCATTTTCTCATAGTCTGACACAAGACAAAGAAGTTCTGTCGAAATCTTCAGGGGCAAAATGCTTAGAGCAGAGACTTGCTTGTTTGCCGGGTATGTACTTTTCTCTTCGTAGAGCCCAAACCTATTTTTGCCTTCTGCACGGGTCCTTCGGCAGTCTGTGAAAAAGATTAATTTCGAGATGTAATATTAATCCTCTTTCATCCCATGTGTGTATATAAGAAAGAGCTTCCTGTTTACTATCAAGCACATTCGTTCTGGGAGGTAAACTAAAAACAAAATTAAAATTTAACTTACTGGTGAAATGTAATATACAAATCAGACTTCTTGTTAGCCCTTTCATTGCACCCAAATGCAATACAACTGGTAGGTATTGTAGAATACCCGATCACTGCTGGGTAGATACCGCAGCCACAACCTCTAACACTCACTGCTGAGTTAGTACTGAGCATGTTGAACATGTGTGAGCCATGAGGAGAGCAAGCTTAACCTGTCCTGAGAGCAGCAGTGTCATGGGTTGCGCTGGGCCTACCAATGTTACCCAACTCCAATGTCTGTTTTACTGGAGATAAGACACTAGGCAAGCCTTGACTTTGTCATCACTATTTCATTAGTGGGTATGTAAGTAACCAGTGTGAAGGTATCTAACTCTACGGTAAGAAATTAAGAAACACATAATATTATATCCATCCAGACATAAATCCGTGACAAGCAGCCTGCAGCACGTTGGCTGTCAGTCAGGCTGCTGGCTTTAATATGTCAGGCTGATGCTGCCTCCAACCTTTATACCTCCATAGTAGTATATACAGGCAAATCCCGTTATTCATAGCCTCAGTATTGTAACCCCATTTGTCCGCAATCATTATTGTTACCCATTTCCACTATTCGCAATGGTTTCCCCCTTTTTTCGCAAATTCTTACCAGCAAAAATTTTGAACCGCGTGCCTCAACCGTAGCGTAGGACAGCGTGTGTTTGTATTCCTCCGCCATACGCTTCTGCTCGCCTCAGTCTCACACATGCTGGCGTGTGTTTTGTGTGATCTCGCAGTTGTGTTTTGTGTGATCTTGCAATGCCTAAGCAACCAGCTACTAAAACTCCCAGCAATGTTGCTAAGAAATCAAGTGTGGCAGTTACATTGGACGTGAAATTGGATATCGTAAAAAGACATGAACACGGAGAAGGAACGTCGGTGAATGGTCGCATGCACGGCTTGGCTCCCTCTATGGTGCATTCTATAGTTAAAAGCGCCAACAAGATCAAGAAGATGGCCGGGTCTGCAATACCACTGACGGCTACGAAGGTGACGAGGTTCCATGATGCCGAGATGGAGAGTATGGAGCCGATGTTGAGCACGTGGATTGACGACCAGACCCAGCGCCTTAAAACACCTTTATCGCAACACATGATTCAACAGAAGGCAGTGTAGAACAACAGCTTTCAGTGCAAATTGACAGCGATTATGAGAGTGAGGTGGCTGACAACCCTGGCAGTGATGATGAGAGTGAGGTGGCTGACGACCCTGGCAGTGAGGGAGTGAGGTGGCTGATGACCCCAGCCTCCTCTCACCCCAGTAAACCTTCACCCTCTCCCCTAATGCCAACTTCAGCATGCAAGCAACACAGCACATCAAAGGTAAATTAACAGTCTACGTTTAAAACTTACCTCACACACCTACGCACATTAAACATTCAAACACACACACTCAAACATGTAAAGTACCCCTGTATACTGTACTTGCAAACATATATGCCTAATAAACTCAAAGTGTTTGTTATTGATGTTTATTTGATATTACTGTATGCCCTTGTTTATTTATTTTATGTTCTATATGTATTGAGTAAAACAAGTGTTAAAATCTGACTGCCGTGACCACAGCGATGCCCGTATCTCCCATATTTACATTATTTCTTATGGGAGAAATTGCTCCGTTATTTGCAATTTCGATATTCGAAACGAGTTTCATGCCCTTAACCTTTGAGATAAGTGAGGCAGCCCTACGGTATCAGGAAATGTGAGGAATGAATAAAAATAATGCCAATAAATATGTTACAACAAAAAATGCTATTGCCAAATCAGTAAATAAAAGCCAAGCCAAATGAAAATTTAGCATAGTCGCCATTGCATACACTCCCTGCTTCACCAGTTGGGACGCTGATTCTCTAGCAATGCTCCCCACACTCTACACTCTCCTTACGGTATGTGTTTGCCCTTAGGATAATTATTTATTTTACTTTTTTTTTCACAATAGGTATGTAGGATGGTGTATGCATGTATCTGAGTAAAAATAAATGAAGAAAGTTACATTTATCTACCCAAAAATACGAGTTGGAAAAACACCTCACAGATTGGCCCAGTAGCCTGGTGGTTACAGTGATGAGTCTAACTTAGCTACAATGCCATGATTAATCACTATTATATCAGTAAACACTAATAATAACAGTACATCCAGTGAAATATGGCAGGGAGCGAGGAGACTTACAACAGCAGGTGATACTCAACTAATAGTCACTCACTCCCCTTATTAGCACCCGTTACCAGGAGTACGATCAAAATACGTATGGGAGAAATACATATTTTGTGATCTAATTTGAAAACAGTGATGGTTTTTACGCCTTGCCTTGGCTACCACATAAGATAATCTATTTATAATTTAATATGCAAACAAAAATATTTTCTAAATGAACATGCAGTAATAATAAAGTAAATAATACAATAATAAATAAATGTAACACTGCGAGGTGAGTTGATGATGCGAGGGGTAAGGTGATGAGGCAGGAAGTGAGATGATGTGACAAGACACTTAGGAAACTGATTAACAGCACTATCAAACCATTGTCTTATAAAATTTTAATTTCTCATTTCTATTTCAAATTTTATACAGTACAGCCACTCCTCGACTTACGACGGGGTTAGGGACCCAAATCCAGGTCGTAAGTCAAAAATGCGAAGATAATACTGTACCTAGAAAATCTAAAATGGGTGTCTCTTTTTCTTCTCAGCACCACAAAACTCTCACTTTTAAGCATGCCAGCCATTTTAAAGGGAATTACAAACGAAAATTTTGTCAGTACGCAGCGCAATCACTATCGTCGGGACTTGAAAATAAGTAATTTTTAAAAATTTTGGTATGACTAAGGCGGTCTTTGTCCGGGTGGTCGTGAGTCGAGTAGGTCGTGAGTCGAGGAGTAGCTATATATGATGGCTCAATTTGGCTATGCTTACACTTAAACAACTGATCAGTGAATAATCCAGGGCATATGGAGACTTATTATACACTACAATAATATATATTAAGTTCTGATAAATACACTACAATATTATTTACTAAGTGCTCAAGACAGATCCTGTGGTAAGCACCAACCCCATTGATAACAACAGTGTTTGAGAGATGGTGAATGCTGGCAACATTACGCGTTTATTGTAAGGCATTTTAAGAAGTACGGAATAGCTAACGCGACAGCTTTCCCAGGCTGTCATTAAAAAATAATACAACATTGTACTGCATCTTGGGAATAACTGTTGTACAACACAGTCTTCAGAAAACAATAAAATTAGGAGAACTGTTGAAAAGGTGGGTGGTCCCTGACTCCGGGAGTCCGGGGTGGAAGCTTTAAACCACACTACACGCTCTCGTCTTTCTGCAGCTGTTCGCATACATAAACACTCCTTAAGACGAATTTCAGGTTTGTTTTAAATATTAATTTTTGCATTTACAAAACTTTAATAAACTTGTTCACCCTTATTTAAAGTATCTTGTGAGTAATGATATTAAAGTTTTAATCATATTTGAGAAATTATCAGTATTGTTACACCAGTCATCAACGGCTAATGAAATTGGACAGCACCCACATAAAAAGGGCGAAGCCTAAACAGGTTTCAACTAGGAACTATCCTTTTAAATTTTTTCATGCCTTACGCTTTGTTTTAGGTCCTATCCATTATACTACCGTATACAGGGTATAGAACTATTTTTATATTTCACAGTTTTTTATTGCCTTATATGCCTCCAACTCTTCAATATCAATTAAATTAGTCTCCAGAAGCAGCCATGATCCGCGCTATTTTCACCGGGAGAAATCACTGATTGGTTGTTAGCTATTTGTGCCACTTGGGCCCTGCGAAATGCTAACGCCTCATTGAAGTGTTAGCCTAAGTGTCCTGCGCACAAATAAAAAGCAGCGTCTGCGCATACAGAATAGCTAACGCGTTAGCTATTTCGTGCATCAAAAACGCCTTACAATAACTGCCTATTATTAATGAGAGTGGGTCAGCAGGACAGATCAGCTGTTACCACTTTCTAAACAAGAGACTGAGAATATACTGTGGGGTACGGGATGTTGGTTTACACACAGGATGGGATGGAGAAAGGAAACTCACAATGTGCTCTCTGTATACATATTGTATTGGATGTACAGTGCAGCTTGGTACTGGGAAGGCAGCATGGTTACAAGCGTTGAGTAGAGAGAACTGGTTGGTGAAGGTGCTCAGAGGAGGACCAGCTTGTGGGTCGCCATGGTCGCCAGCGGGAGCGAGGACCACCAGGCAGGAGGAGGAGGAGGTGTTGCTTGTTGGTGGCTGTGGGTAGTAAGAGTGGTCACCACAAGGTGTGAGTCGCCATGGTCACCGACTGGAGCGAAGGCCTCCAGGCAGGAGTGGAGGAGGAGGTGTTGCTTGAAGACTGGCTGTAGGTAGTAAGAGAGGTCACCACGAGGTGTGGGTCGCCATGGTCGCCGGCTGGAGCGAGGGCTGCCAGGCAGGAGTGGAGGAAGAGGTGTTGCTTGAAGACTGGCTGCAGGTAGACAGAGGTAGGTCACCACGAGGTCATGTCTTATATAGCGGAGGTAGGCGTGGCTTAATAGTTGACCTCCGTCATGTAAGGCGGCGCTAATTGACCTAGACACGAGGTGCAGCTGGATTCGTGGGTCGGTTCGTCAGCGACAAACAGCGTTTGTAGGGGAGGAATCCACTACAATACTCCCCCTTCCCTCCAGGCGGTGTAGTAGACTTGTTGTCTGCATGGTTGCATGGCACATGTGAGGCAAAACGGGCGGTGCATGCCACATGTGAGACATAATGGCGAGGGCGTGGATGAGCCGGCCGCTAGAGGAGACAACTGTCTAGACACACGAGATCTGTGGGAGAAGAGAGGGAGAAAAAGGGTGTGTGGGGGCGATGAATGTTGTGCTTCTGTCGCTGCAGGGGCAGCATCCTCATGGTCACTGGCTGGGATGACTGGGTCAGGGGCGACGTCAGGAGGAGGGTCTAAGATAGGAGCAGGTTCTACAACAGCATCAGGGTCCACGACAGCAGCAGGGTGCAGGACAGTAGCAGGGAGTGCCTGAGGGGAAAAAAAACGGTGTGTGGGAGCGATGAATGCTGTGCTTCCCTCTCGGCAGGTACAGAGTCCTCAGATGCGCCTGCTGGGGTCGGTAGGACGTGATGCTTGGGGCAGGAAGAAGAGCTGGTGTCTGCTTAGAGAAGCAGTGCTGCTCTAGGGTGTCTAACCTGCAGTGTAGAGACAGTAGTTGTAGAGTCGATGAGAGCTGCCTCTGCGTGGGTAAGCCAGTCTTCCATGCTGCTTGAAGACTAGGAGAGTGATCAGTTTCTCCTCCATCCTATGTGAGTGCGAATCTCCGGGGGTCACCATTTGTGTGGTACGTGATATTTCTCCTCCATCCTGTGTGAGTGCGAATCTCCGGGGGTCACCATTTGTGGGGTACGGGTTATTTGGTTCACACTCAGGATGGGATGGAGAAAGGAAACTCACAATGTGCTCTCTGTATACATATTGTATTGGATGTACAGTGCAGCTTGGTACTGGGAAGGCAGCATGGTTACAAGCATTGAGTAGAGAGAGCTAGTTGGTGAGGGTGCTCAGAGGAGGACCATCTTGTGGGTTGCCATGGTCGCCGGCGGGAGCGAGGACCGCCAGGCAGGAGGAGGAGGAGGTGTTGCTTGCTGGTGGCTGTGGGTAGTAAGAGGGTAACCAAGAGGTGTGGGTCGCCATGGTCGCCGGCTGGAGCGAGGGCCGCCAGGCAGGAGTGCAGGAGATGTTGCTTGAAGACTGGGTGTAGGTAGACAGAGGTAGGTCACCACGAGGTGAGATCTTATATAGCGGAGGTAGGCATGGCTTAATAGTTGACCTCCGTCATGTAAGGCGGTGCTGGTTGACCTAGACACCAGGTGCGGCTGGATTCGTGGGTCGGCTCGTCAGCGACAAACAGCGTTTGTAGGGGAGGAATCCACTACAATACTACGGTAGGGTGTGTCATACGGAGGCGAATTTTTTTTTTTTTTCAGTTTGAAAAATCGGCCTATGGTATTAATGATGTAGTTCTATGTGCAGAATCATGTGATATCTTCAGATTTGAAAAGTTTTCATTTTTTGCTAGGTAAATTTTAACTTGAAATCTTATGAAAATTCAGTATTCCCACCCTTTTACCAACACCACTAAATAGCTTATTTAAAGTAAAGTAAATGTATCAGGTTAATTTATTAGGATGAAAATGATCCAGAATAGTGAAACGTAATGATCTTGACACATTTATTAAATTTAATATTCCTTTAGAAAACAAAATCATCAAATACAAAAACCGGTTTTACTACTACGACCCGGTGTTGCTGCACACCATAGAGAACATGTCTTTCTTGCTTCTGTTTCTACTCATCACCTCCCTGCTGACCACCTGAGCTCGGATGTAGCCTTCCCTCCTCTCCTGGCTGTACACGTGACTGCTGGCCTCGCTCACTTGCTGTACACAACGCTCTATACTCTGGGTGTGCGAGGGCCAGGCAGGGACATGCATGGGGTTGTCCAGGAAAGCTCTGACTTGAACATTGGTGAGGCTGCAGGTAAGAGGGGGCTCACTGTCAGCCTGGATGTTATCCAGATCTATGAGATCAGTGAGGGTCTTGGCACCTAGATTGACTTCAGGAGTCTTCCTGACCCTGAAGGAATCGTCACCAACTGATTCGTCATGCCCAGATCCTCTCATAAGTCTCATATCCAAGATCTTTTTGAATGCCACTCTTCTCTCCTCCTCATCCTTACTGCAGAGCATTGTCTGCAGAACTGCCTCGGGATGAGCATACCAGGAAGATCTCCTCACAGTCTGCTCCAATCTGAACAACCTTCCTTGGCTGACTCCTCAGGAGCTCAAGCTGGAAGAGAACATGCCTCGGACCTTCGGAGAACGATGACTTGACCTTGGTGTTGAACCAATTTGGCAAGTAGACTCTCACGATGAATTGGACAATAAGTCTCAGGTTGTGAAGCTGGTTCCCTTTCAGTTTATGATGAGCAACCCAAATTCTGCAGAACCTGAGAGCCGTTGTGAGCCACCTAGAATGTGAGACTGGACCTATCTGCAGGTAAGCAAGTCTATCAGGCATGACCCCAGTTTTGATGGCACTGCAAATCATGTAACCATAGTACTGGTCAGTACTCAGGTCGTCAATGACAGTATGTGCAAGCTCAACGAAATGGAGGGCCAACTGTGATTTTTTCAAAGCTCGGATTTATTTCTAACTCAGTGGCAGAGTCCAGCATCTTGCCAAGAGGACCAGACCATCTGTTGTTTGAAAGAGTCTTGCCATCCAGCTCCTGGATCAGATGTCTGAGTGGCAACTCGTTGGTGTGGAGGTCACAAACAATCCAGACCAGCTTCCTCCCAATCTTCCGCTCTATCCACTGTATGACCCCCCTTGCCACCCTGTGTTCGTGTGTTGGTGCTGTCCCCTCCAATGGCCTGCAGGGTCTGGTCTACGTTCCTCTCTCTGAGCCAGTTCACAATGTTATCTGCCACTATCTCAGCTGGTTTCCTGATGTCATCTTTCTCTGGAGTGAAATGCCACAAATACTTCCCTCCTGGTTCACTGCAGCAGGAGTAGTGTTCCTCCTTCACCATGGCAGGGAACAACTTGTCAGAATCTCCAACTTTCATGAACACTTTAGTGTCATCCCCTTCTCCCATCAAAGAACAAACAATTGATTCCATTTTCTCTTATCCCCTTATCAAACTCCTCTTCTAGGTTACTGACAGGTTTCTCCTGAGCTCTCCTTACTTTGTTATGATCTATCACCAGGTGAACATCATCAGGTGTTATCAAACCACCGTCAATCCAGGCAGCTGTTGCTATCTCTGCAGTTTCTCTGAGACCAGTGTGGTGTCGCATGCTGGCCAGAGCTATGCTCGGGATATCTTTCCTATTTCGAATGTTATGCCTGGAAGGTTTGGGATCATTATTTTCTGGGTTAGGGACAAAGTCACCATTCTCCTGGTCAGCACTCGGATCAGCCATGGGGAAGTCATTAAACTCTGAAACAGCTTGACTCCAATCATCGGCCTTTTTTACCTCACCTGGGCCTTCTCAAGTCTCTTTTCCTCGGCAACTCTTTTCTCCTCTTCTGTCTCTCTGTGGCAGCCTCCTGTCTCTTGGACTCCGGAATATCTTGGCTAGAAATCATGAGAGCCCCTATACTGCCAGTCTTCTCTCTCTGTGCTTTGACAAATGCCAGTTCGATCACAGGAATCTTCAGTTCACGCTTGCAAATACAGGAGATGTGGGCCTCGGATTTACAGTCACGATCGCATCCAAACTCAGGACAGAGAACAATTGGGCACTTGCAAGTAATTATGTCAAATAACTGGTCCAGTTGCTTGGCAAAGCTGTCCTTAACTGCAAGTTTTCCTCTCCCAAGAGAGATATCTCTGCCTTTCCCAACTGGCTAGCAGTCTCTCACTAATCTTCTTCTGACTTGTTATGACTGGAGGCTTGAACTGAGCGTTAGCCAGAGTGTACTGTGCCAAGACAGCTTTGGTCATATCACTGGCAATGTCTTTGTTTGTGTAAGTTCTTTGGTTCTTTTCACTGATTTGCCTGATTAAAACACCGTATCTCAAAGCATCTCTCAATGTAGGCAACTCCGACTTCAGGAGCTCTCTCCAGACCCAAGATAGTGACTGAGATGGCTGGATTTTTGGTTCCTCGTCCTGACACAAGCAGCCATCGCAAATATTATCAACTTATAAATGCATCAGAATCTGAAACAGAAAAAATATTGTTAGTTGGGTTGTTAAAGAATGAAGTCAGAAAGCAATGTTCACTATTTAATTGTAATGCACTAATGCAGCTGTACGTTAGATTTTCGATAAATTTCACGCTAAAATTTACCTAGCAAAAGGTTGCAAAATATTGAAACTGAAATTATTTTCTGTTTATATACACTAAAATCTACCAAAAAAGTGATGGGCCATTAGTTTTAGCTGATCTTCCCTCCTATGACACACCCTAATGCTCCATCCTGTGAATAACCGACCTGCCACGACCGTTTGTCGTGCAAACCGACACCTTGGATGTTGGAGTGGGAGTGGTGTTGTTACAGGAGTGGGAAGATGGTGTGTTTTTGGTAGCCTATGATAAAAAGAAGTTGTTGCCAAGAGATGAACTAATACGTGAGTGAACGTGAGTGCCTGGCCACAGTACTTGCAGTCAAGAAGTTCCAAAAATATTTGGGCAAGAATTCAAGTTGCAGACTGATCATAAACCAGTGACATGTATTGATAAAGAGTAAATTGGAAATGGGAGGATAATGAGATGGGCGCTCTGTTTGCAGAATTTTAAGATAAAGATAGAGAGTATAAAAGAATCTGAAAATGTAGGAGCAGATTATTTGAACAGCCAGTAATATTATTGGACAATTCGTCCTATTATTTGGAAAATAGATTATTTTCTTAGGGGGGCAGCTGTCAGGATGAATAGCCCAACACCTCCCTTGATTTTTAATTTAGCATATGCCCTGGCTGATAGCAGGAGAGAGCAGTGGACCCTGGTGGCTGAGTGTGAAGCAGTATAGATACCACGAGCAAAAGTGACCACTGACGGAGCAGCGACGGCAGGCATGGTGGCGATTGAGAGACTGAGGAGATCGGTGATAAAAAGTGATGAGCAGCTGGGTGGCGACGGAAGGGACAGTGTTGATTGGAAGTGACGGTTGGAAGAATGGGAGAAGAGACAATGGTGATTGATATTGACAGTGGGCAGAGCAGTAACAGAAAGAACAGTGGCAATTGCAGGTAACGGTTTGAGGAACGGCTACGGAAAGGACACGAAAATCAGGAGTAGTGACCTGTGTGGATGGATTCGGTGAAGAGAACAGAGTTGAAGATTTGAATGTGAAGGACTCTTAGTCATACCATGTACGTATGTTCTTGTTATTGTTTTGTTGGAAACTTTGTTTTAATTTTAAAAAGGTACAAATGTAAACATTGCTCTTGTTATTGACCTACCAGTACATAAAGCAAACCCCTACACATAATCATATCTCTGACATGGTTCAATGACCACGAATACTTCAGCTGCTGGACTGGCCTAGCAATGGTTGCGATAAGAGCCCCATAGAAAATCTATGGGTTTCTATCATTAATACCTGGGAACCAACGAGGGAAAGGACACCGGCAGAACTGAAGGACCACACAAAGGCTGAAAGGGAGTTATTCCCAACCCTGACCAACCAGTTGGTGAGGAACTATGGGGTCTCTATGCCAGAACAACTGCAGGAGGTAATAGAGGAGGGTGGCTGGTGAGGGTTTAAAACTACTATCTGTTCATTAGAAAAAGACTTCAATGAATATTTTTCCAATTTTAAACTTGAATGTCTCCTCTATTTAATAAAGTTGTATTAAAGATGCTTGTGTGAAATCATGTTTATCTTTATTCTTACCACAATTTCTCTAGCTGAAGGAGTATCCTAGTTGTTGTCAGGCACTACAGTACAGTCTCTCCTCGACTTACAATAACCCGAATATTCGACTGCCATGGTCGTATAAAATATTTTTCACATTACGGTAGTAATTATTTTCGAGTCCCAAAATGTTTCGTCGTAATGTGACCCCGTACGACAGAGTGGGCTGGGCTGCCTTGTGGTGTACAGCATCCACGCTGTAGCCCGCTCAGTTGGTGTTTGGCCGTCGTTATTGTTGTTAGTGATCGTGCTGTGTACTGAAAATTTTTTCGTTTTTTATTCCCTTTAAAATGGCTGGCATGTCATGATCGTGATAACGGCTAACCTGAAAACCTTAAGGATTCATATTACACTCAAACGTCCACAAAACCTTCTGAGTCCCCCAGTGGAAACGTCCCCCGTTTTCTCTGTTTCTCCGCCTTTGTTTAGAGGGAACTTTGAATATAATCCACGGATTTAGTAGCAGACGCTGTATGTTGGGACCTATTGCCATCCAACCCTTTGTAATCAATTTAATTTTGCTTTTGATAGCTGAGTCAGAGCATTGTTAGTGAAGATAATAGTAGGGAATGAAACTGAGTTCATAGTCTCAGTTTCAACGTCAGAGTATACAGTAAATTTATTCATCGGAATAGAAGTAGGTGGACTCCTTGGCATATTTTGAGTGAGGGCCCCACGGGCATTTCTACCGTTAGTGAGTGCCCGTCCCTTCATCCATACAGGTCCCTAATGCAGCCTAGGCTGTGTATGTAGCGTGGATGTGGTATCCACTATGTCTGGGGAGATGTCCGAGGTCCAGTAGGATCAGTTACCTTCGTGAGACCCGGCCGTCAGACACTTCAGACTACCTATAGCCCCCATAGCTGGCTCGTCTGGCCCTAACGCTCGGCCTGCGAGGTGACCCCGGATCACCAAGCCACACACCACTACCAGCCCCCATCATTGCTGGACGAGTGTCTAACTCAGTAGGGTTATTTGTGTGGTGGAATTAATCCACTGGGATCTTCAGAGTTCGTCGGAAAGTACTCCATGGTGGCAGGACCCCATGGCGGTTGCTTGAGAATCACTCCTGACGACTGAGTGTTGTAGTGGCAGTTGTCCCTGGTCTTTATGGTGGTAAGTGACTATAAGAGTTATGTGTTATTGAGTATGTCCACCCAGTAGTGGTGTGAGTATGTTGAGCCTGAGGGCGGCATAGTACCAGGTTTCGTCTGTTGGTACATATATATTCTTTCTCCTACCTCCATATTAATGTTTAAATAAATTTTGTATTTGTATATTGTGTCTATTATTTACCTACAGTATTTACCGTTATTTCTTCCCTATTACTTGATATTGTCATTACATATACCCACGAGCCTCCTCTCGTCACGCTACCAATGGTAATAAGTATGAGAGTAAAAGGAATTGTTACTGGCACACAGTAGTGGCCCTCATAAATGGTGGCAGTAGAGGCCCTCATAAATGGTGGCAGCCCAGGCCCTCATAGGCAAGCGTAAAAGTGAGAGTTCTCGTGATGCTGACAAGATAAAGAGACAGCCAATTACTTTTGAGATGAAAATGAAAATAATAATGCAATATGAAAATGAATAAACGGTAGCAACCATTTCACGCGACCTTAGCTTCTCTCACTCTATGATACCAACAATTTTGAAGAACAAGAAACGAATTCGTGAGGTAGTGAAAGGATCAGCACCTATAAAGGGAACAATACAGTGACCCCTCGTTTAACGAACACCTCGGTTAACGTAATTTCGATTAACGAACTGCCTTCCATAAGGATCTTCAATTCGGTTAACGAAAAAAAATTCGGTTAACGAAGTTCTTACGAACCGACCTCAACATGTTTTCGCTTGCACTGACCGGGCAACCAGCTTTAGTATCAGTCCGCCAATACATTAATCGGTTCTAGGGCTTAAATTCCTTACTATTTTAGTAAATATCAAGAAGTTTATACTGTTCAATAATTTCAAAAGTTTAATATTCAATTTTTTAGTCATTTTAACAATTATTGAACATAATTGAAGGTAAAGTGACTAGTTTAATGCGCGGCATCCAGCCTCTTAACACAGCAAACAGGCGTTAGTCCCTCTGTTTTCACTGGAGGTAACATCTTGCTTGAGACTCTCTTCAACTAAACACTTTTTTTCTGTGTTTCCAAGCAAATTATTGGTCATTTTGAAATATATTTTATATATTGACAATATATAATGCAGTGCAGTGTTGATTTAAAGAAAATAATCTTGAATTACACCAGAGAGCTAAAATTTTATGGGTGAAATGGCACCATGGGGTGACTTCTCTTCCACCCCAATGCCTTCTCTTCTTCCTTCTCCTCCACCCCCATTCTAAATCCCATCATCATCATCATCATCCAGGAGCCTTCTACATACACACCTCAAAGTAAGCGAACTTTTCTACCATTTTTGTTGAATTTAGGAACTTTTCGGTGAGCTGGAACCAATTACCCAAAAACCCATTGAAACAATGGTTTTGGTTAACGAACGACCTTCTGGAACGGATTGAGTTCGTTAACGGAGGGGCCACTGTAATAATGAAAAAAAGACAAGGTCCTCTTCATGAGATGGAAAAATTACTTGTGATGTGGATGGTAGATCAGCTGCAAAAGAGTGTACCCTTAAGCCTTCTAACCATATAGGCTAAGGCAAGAAGCCTTTTCAAAAGCCTGAAAGAGCAGGCAGGAGGTGAGTGCGACCAAATCTTCACAGCAAGTCATGGGTGGCTCCAAAGGTTTAAGAAATGTTACAGTTTGCACAGTGTAAAGGTGAGTGGAGAGGCAGCAAGTTGATGTGGGTGCTGCTTTAGCTTTTAAGGAGCTAGGTCTTGTCATCGTGGAGGGAAATTATTGCCTGAGCAAATATTTAATGAGGATGAAACTGGCTTATTCTGGAAGTGCATGCCAGAACGGACATACATCCACAAGAGGTGAAAACCATGCCAGGAATCAAGACATTAAAGGACCGAATCACACTTCTGTTGGGGGGGGGGGGGAATGTAGCTGGTTTCGAGGTAAAACCCTTCATGATATATCATGCAGAGAATCCAAGGGCTTTTAAAAAATGTCAGCAAGTACACACTGCCAGTGTTTTATCGCAGTAATAAGAAAGCATAGATGACCCTCGCACTGTTTGAGGATTAATTCCAGAGTTGTTTCATTCCACGAGCCAAGGAGTATTGTCTGCAACAAGGGATTGCGTTTAAGATTTTATTAATTTTAGATAATACTCCGGGACACCTACCACACCTGGACGACCTGCACCCTGATAAGGTAGTTTACCTTCCACCTAACACTACCTCTATCATCCAACCCATGGATCAAGGTGCTATTGCTGCTTTTAAAGCGTATTATTTACGTACGACCTTCACTCAGGCTATTGCTGCTACTGAAGGTGAGAAAACGCTCAGAGAGTTTAGGAAGAACTACAACATTTTGCAATGTACAAAGATCATAGCTGCAGCATGGGATGAAGTAGAGGTTAGTGCATGAATGGAATATGGAAGAAGGTCCTGAAAAGATTTGTGAACAATTTCAAAGGATTTAATGAAGATGAAGCAATTTCTGAGATTAGTAACAAGATAGTGCAGATTGGTAAACATCTGGAGTTAGAAATTGATAATGAAGATGTTCAGCAGTTGGTGGAAAGTGTATCAGAAGAGCTAAGTAATGAGGATCTTATTGAACTTGAGGCACAGAAAACTGGAGAGGAAGAAGAGACAAAATGTAGAACCTAAACCCACAAAAAGTTTTCAGTGAAACAAATGGCAAAGGCATTTGCTACTTTTAATAAGGGGATGCAAATATTTGAAGAAATGGATCAAAATGTTGACAGACTGATCCAAGATGCACTTGCTTGATACAGGGAGATTTACAATGAAAAGAAAAGGCAAACTGTGCAGTCTAAATTGGACATATTTTTTAAGAAGTCCACCACTGCTACCTCTTCACTCCCCTAAGATGATCCAATACCTTCAACAAGCAGGTATATTAGCTTGTCTGAAGAAAGCGAATTTGATGACCCACCCAGCAGTGTCTCCTCTTCATCCAATTGATGTAGTCTATATGCTTAATTAAAAAATTATTGAGGCCGTGTGCATTCAGCCGACTACATTAAAGGCAAGTGCACAGTAATACTTTACTCATTTTTCATTATTGATAACTTTTACTGTAATATATTTCATTTTTGAATTTCTATGTATTATTTTCGCCTTTTCGACTTACGACCTGGTCGTCAAGTTGAGGAGACTATATATTTACTTTTGTAAAGTTATCTAATCTTCTATCAGTTGAATTCATATACCGTAGTCATGTTTACCATATTTAATGGTGTATCAGTAACTACACTGGAGTACTTTGGCTTGGAATGTTGCAATTCACATTAATCATGGTATTGTCCAAAAAATTTTTGTCTGGTCAGCATACTGTAGTTGCCTGGCAATGTGTCATCATTAGTGACTACTTCTTGGTCACTTGCCTCGTTTCCTGTCTTCTGTTGCTTTTAGTTTTTAAATTTCACTTCATATTTTCATTTAATGATACAATTATGAGTATTGACTGTTAATGTGGATCTCTTTGATGGGCCTTATTCTTTGTGCCAACAATGTTGAATGAAATTTTGTTGTGCAGGTATGTAAAAATTTCCTTCCATGCTCATGTGCTGCAAGTCTTGGGGTTTTGTGGTGGTGGAATGTTTGCGTCCGATCACCCAGCCAGGGGGGTGTCGAAACATTGGATCGTGACTGTACTGTACAGTATTCACCATAATAGCGTTTTTTATTTTTATTTTTCAGGGTTTTCATGCGATTTCTCAGCATTTTTTACATAGTAAGACATCATTCGAATAAATATTTGACAATACCTTAAGCCCCGTCCACACGATCGAGCACTGCCCGACGGGAACTCGCTTAATGCCCGTTGTTTGGGCAAAATTGACGGGCAAACCAATGGAGTGCCCGTGGTCGAACGAAATCACCAGATAAGCCCGTCTGCCTGGTGGTTTGATCGTTTGCTGCGAGAAGTCTATAGAAGGTGTTGGTGTCCATTCTCATGTAGTTAGTGAAGTCTTTCTCAGTGTTCACCTTGCAGTTCACGTAAAATCGTGGCATGACTTCCCTTAACTTTTCGTTGAGATAACCATTCCTTTTGCTTTTTCTTCTTTTTGCACACTGTAGCAATTATTATACACAGCGCTATAGGCTTCGATTTAACTGTCCTGCGACACACCATGGTGATCGTACTGCAGCAGCTACTGCAGACCACCTACTAGCTACCAGCGGCAGTGTGTGACTGCTGCCAACCAGCACCTCTGTGTGTACGACGACAAAGTCCACCGGGCACTGTTCGATTGTGTGACGGGGCTTTAGCCACGAATAACTCGAGAAAAATATCTGCGATTTCTGGTCACACTGCAGGCTCCAAACAGTGAGTGACAGGCTAGTTAAATAAATTTCAGGCAATCCCCAGTGTTAAGAATGCCAAATTCAACTTTGTTAATTTTTGGGGTAATTCACCTAACCCTGGACAATCATTTATACCAGGTTAACCTCTTCAATACAGTACACAGTTTTTAATATTTAAATTTGGCTATTGCCAGATGATTTTATTCAGGTCAGTGGGGACCTTGTACACATGGTCAATACAGTGAATTCTTTGCTGTCAAGAGGATGGGTTTCAGTTTCATATTGCATTATTATTTTTATTTTCATAATAGTACCATTATATTTCTCAGAATTGTTTAACCTGTAAAAATACCGAGGCAAAACAATGCCACTTAGATTACTTCGAGTCTCGTACCAGATATAATTTTTACCCCCCTTCCCCCATGAAACAGTTTTACACTATAACTATGCTTCATTTGTTTTTCTTGTGTTTATTATACTTTACATTTTTGCAACAAAAAGATTAATGTCAATACAAGAAAGTATAACTACTACTGCATAATTTTGTGTAACATAAATTTTGTGCAATATCCCAGTTCCAAATAGAACCATTATCAGTGACTTATTTGTTGTATCACTCTACAATACCCACCACATTAAACCTTATGGCCCGGGTGACGTTCCAGAATGCCCGACTAGCGCATCCTGGGTGACGTTCCAGAACACTCGCCTTTTTCCCCGACTGTTTGCATGCCCGTGGGTTATCAGGTTCCAGTGTGACCATTTGCCTGTCACACCACAGGGAAGCATCCTGAATGTCAATACCTATTTATTTTTTCATTTTCATTGTTTGTCCATTTTATCATGTTGTATCAAAGTAATATTGATAAAAGTAGTGTAGTTGTAATGTAGTGTAGTATTACTGGAACATAATGCTATGATTATGTTTTAAATGTATTTATTTGTGGAATTATTATTTTATGCTTTACTTGCTCTACCAAACACAAAGACAGCCTGCAGACTGACCGAGTGTGTGTTGCCAAGCACTTTTTATGAAAAATAATGCAAATAAAATATTCTAAATTAATTTTTTATAGCAAACAAGTATTATGGTCGGAAAAATATGCATTACTGGCCATCTCGGACACAAAGGCAAGCTAAAAATAGTTGCTAAGTGCTTAAGTGACCATTAGCGCTTGCCATCACAACAAGCCAGGGAAGTTTCCCGAGGGTCAATATATAGCTTGGAAAAATTTATTTTTCTTGATTTACCACTGGGTGGCAAGTACTGCCAACAGCACCCTAGCGATTATAAAGAAAAAAGAACGTACTGTACTGTATAATAAAAATCATTTCTAAATAATCAATTTATTTATGCTGCTTCTTTCTCCTTCAAATCCTTGTTCCTCCTAATAAAGGATCGCACACCAGCAGCAGCGACAGTAGAGTATGTATATGCACCTCCAGCAACTGTGCGACGGCAAGGCTTGCAGGACCAAATACCAGTTGCTTTACGACGCATTGCCTCCTGAAAATGAAAAACAGGATTAATCAAGAGACCAATTATTTGTAACCTGCTTTACAGGCATTAGTCAATACCTGCATGTACTGTACTTACACATCCCTCTTTAAACTACTTGTACAGGAAAAACAATACCCTGTAGTAATTTAAATACTAAATAAAAATCTAAGTACGGTACTGTACATACAATGCAGTGGAAAATTTATTACCGGTATTTATATCAATATGGTGGAAGCATAAAGAGTTAGGAAAGAACAAAACCAATAGAGAGAACAATCTTAGCAAATGCTAAATATAAAAGATGTAGTAGAATGAAAAGCACATACAGTACCTGTACACGAGATGAGAAAACAATAAGTGATACTGTATGACTGGCCTACAGAAATTGGGACATACAGTATCAAAATTTTACGTTTATTTTCCAAACCCAATTTTCAGGGATGTCATGTACAGGGTAAAAGACTGACCCCGGGGTTGCCCCCAGTTACACATTTCAAAGGTAGAGTATTCAAAGTAACAAAATTAGCAAATTTAATCTTGATATATATATATATATATATATATATATATATATATATGCGCCTGTTAACGTCCTAGATACGTTCATAGAAACGTGACGTTAACCGAAATGGACGTTGTCCGAAAGTACAGAACTTATGGGATTTATTCTAATTGGTTCAAGGCACCCAACCCCTAAGTTTTCCATTTTACGACCATTTGGACCCAATATATATATATATATATATATATATATATATATATATATATATATATATATATATATATATATATATATATATATATATATATATATATATATATATATATAATGTTATGGTAAATATCATAGACACATAGGCATGGCTAAGTTTATTACAAAGTGATGAAAAGGATATGCTCAATACTGTACAATGGGTAGTCCACAAAACATGTAGCTGTGTGTTTCTTTATTTGAGTGCCCCGTCATAGGAGTCCGTTTTCTCTCGCTTCAGGACGCCTGAGTCCTCCGTTTTCTCTTAATCTTAGAGTGCAGCCGAGACTTCGTTATTCCTTAGTAATGACACAGAATTTGATATTGCAACTGGGGTTGCAATTGTTGAGGCAACTTAGATATGTCTGATTACAGTTGGAATATTCAACATCCATTGTGAGTGATGTTTAAAGCTACAACTGTCTTTATGGTTGGTAAAACTTGTCAAGTCTGTCAGTCTGAATGGCATGTGTTTGTACACCTGCTTTCATTCAGACCCACTTAAGATATATAATGTTATGGTAATTATCAGAAACACACATAGGTATGACTAGGGTGATGAAAAGGATACGCTCAATACTGTACGTACAGTGGATAGTCCACAAAACATGTAGCAAGCTATGTCTATCTTTATTTGAGTGCCCTGTCATAGGAGTCCGTTTTCTCTCGCTATGGGATTAAAGGCCAGATTTTCAAGAAATTCCCAGAATTCTACAATCAAGCCAACAGTAATAGGTAGGACAGGACACACTATTAAACACACATTAACATTCGACAGCACAACATCACACGCTATTGTTGGATAAGTGTCTTATTATTATTTGATATATATAAATACACTGAAGTTCACGAAAACCATTAATAATTTTTTCTTGCAAAGTATTATGATATTTTTCAAACATTTACTGTTAGTGGCTAGGCAAGGTTTTGTGTAGACTGATTTCTCATGTTTATTTAACCCTGACGGATGATTTTAATTTAATGAGTTCAGATATTACTGATTTGAAGATTTATGATAACGTTTCACATAATTCTGACGACACACTCAAGTCTGACACTGTACTAGTTACTGGTACTAGTGTGAATACTGAACACAATAGAATTAATAGATTCGCAAGAAATGCAAGCGCCCTTACTGCGAGACATTTCTGTTGAGAGTAGTGAACACCTAAGTGATCAATCGCATGACGATTTATGTCGTGGAACCCTAAGGTCAGGTAATATGTACAATACAACACCTGATTATGGGCAGTATACCTCTCAGTCTACAGAATCTCACAGTGTGTCAAAGATTACTTTCCCTCTTGCATCCACGCATCTTTCAGTTAGAGCTACCGGGTAAGTTGTCTAGCAACTCACTAACCATGGCTACATCTTATATCAGCATGTCATCTAACCAACCTAATATTGTTCAAGTATTGCCGCGCAGTGATCGCATCCGCAAGTTTAAGGCGGAGGATGACTATCATGTAACCACATTTTTAAGGTTATGTGAAGATGTAATGAAAAACATTCAAATAACAGGTGATAATGAACGCAAAGCATTTGTACGCGGTCACATCAAAGAAGGAAGTTATGCTAACCAACATTTGGATGCTAGTGGTCTTGCACATCCTACTTATGAGAAGTTTAAGAAGACTTTAATTGGTCTATTTGAATTAGGTGCACAGCAGGGTCACCTGAACTGGATGTTTAGGTGGGTTATCATCTGCCACGGACGATACGCGCTGAAGACACGATGAGATGTGTCTCCCTTGCTGGCAAGGTCTGTCAAGATATCTTAACCAATTTTCGAAGTTCACCCTGGGTGGATGAGCACAATAATGTCTAGACAGTTTTGCACAATTAATAGAGTTCCTTGGTTTCATTCTAACAATCCGTGACTTGGCATATACAGTCATGCGCCGGTTAATGTCCTAGATACGTTCTTGAAAACGTGATGTTAACCGAAATGGACGTTGTCCGATCATCACAAACTTTTTATTTATACTTACGTGTATGTGGAATACAGTGGTCCCTCGGTTAACGATTTACCTTCCATAAGATTCTTAACTTCGGTTAACGAGCAATCCCTCGATTAACGAGTTTTTTACGAGCCGACTTCAACATGTTTTCACTTGCATTTGGCGGTCCACCAGCTGTAGTATTAGTCCGCCAATACAGTAATCGGTTTTAGGGCTTAAATTCCTTACTATTTTAGTAAATATCAAGAAGTTTATACTATTCAATAATTTTAAAAGTTTAATATTAAGTTTTTTTTAGACATCTTAACAATTATTGAACATAATTGAAGGTAAAGAAACTAGTTTCTGGCGTGCCATCCAGCCTGTTAACACACCAGACAGGCGTTAGTCTCTCTCTGTTTTCAGTGGAGGTAACATCTTGCTTGAGACCTCTTCAACTAAATGCTTTTTTTCTGTGTTTCCAAGCAAATTATTGGTCATTTTGAAATATATTTTACATATTGACAATATATAATGCAGTGCAGTGTTGATTCAAAGAAGAAAATAATCTTGAAATACACCAAGAGAACTAAAATTTTATGGGTGAAATGGTGCCATGGGGTGACTTCTCTTCCACCCCAATGCCTTCTCTTCTTCCTTCTCCTCCACCCCCATTCTAATTCCCATCATCATCATCCAGGAGCCTTCTACATACACACCTCAAAGTAAGTGTACTTTTCTACTTTTTTTGTTGAAGCTAGGCAATTTTCGGTGAGCTGGAACCAATTACCCAAAAACCCATTGAAACAATGGTTTCGGTTAACGAGCAACCTGCTGGAACGGATTGTGCTCGTTAACCGAGGGACCACTGTACTATACTATACGTACATATGCACTTTTACTCTCAAATCACTGTAATATGATACAGGTGATTAATTTTTACCTCTTGTGCAAAATACATGACGTTTATATTAAAATTATTCACTGTTTTACAAGGATTCCAGCAACGCCAAGCAGATGGGGTAGAGAGAGGGTGGGAGCGAGCGAGGGGGGTGTGGGGGGAGGGGAGGTAGTACGTTTGACAGTTGGCACAGGCCCCGGTCTAACGCGTGTATATTTATCAGTTCTTAGGTGACTAAGCTTCTCTCTTATAAAAAGCCAGTGAAATGACCTGGGTGACTATAATTAACATAGCTGGGATTCTTGTAACATACTGATTAATTTGAATATAAACATGTTATAATTTGCACTAGACAAAACAATTTTAGTACCATAATCAAATTAGTACATGTGCACTCCAGCTTTGCACTAAGGTCATTTATTTATATTACATTTCTTTTAGTATGGCGTGTGCATGTAAATAGATGAAAATAAATGAAGAAATCTATGTAAGTCTACCCAAAAATAGTTGAAAAACTTTTTTATGAAATGTACTACAGTACTGTACAATAATGTAAATTTTTTTATCTCTTGAGCAAAATATATGATGTTTATATTCAAATTATTGGCTGCATTGCAAGGATTCCAGCAATGCAAATTATAATCTCCTAACTTTAGTCTGAGATATTATATAAGATAAAAACTGCAAGCCTTAAAGCCTGGCTGAGGGGAGGGAGGGGACTGCAGGAACCAGCCACACAACCCAGCGAGGGGTTGGGGGGGGTGGAGGTGATAAGTTTGAGGGGAAGGTCTCTGTGTTTATTTAACAGTCCTACTAAGCTTCTCTCATTTTAAAATGCCAGTGATATGACCAAGGAGAATATAATTAACATAGCTGGGATCCTTGTAAGATACTGTACTGATTTATTTGAATATAAACATGTTGTAATTCGCACTTGACATAACAATTTTAGTACCAAATTTGTACATGTGCTCTCCAGCTTTGCACTAAGGTTATTTATTTCTTTTAGCATGGTGTGTGCATGTAAATGGATGAAAATAAATGAAGAAATTTATGTAAATCTACCCAAAAATACAGTTGGAAAACTTTTTATAAAATGTACTACAGTATTGTACACTAATGCACTAAATTTTTTATATCTTGAGCAAAATATATGATGCTTATATTCAAATTAATCTCTGTCTTGCAAGGATTTCAGCAATGCAAATTATATTATCCTAACTTTAGTCTGAGATATTATATAAAATAAACAACCTTTAGTCTGAGATATTATATAAAATAAACAGAGAAATCACCAATCTTTTATCTTGAACACGAGGGTGGTGGGAAGAGGGGGGGGGGGACAGAATGTCTGGCGTTTATTTGTTTATTTATTTGAGATAAGATTTGACAGTTGGCGCTGGGTGAATATAACTTACATTGGAGGGATTCTTGTAAGATAGTAATTTATTTGAATGTTTTTTTTTCCAAATTAAATTTTAATTGTTAATTCCTTGATAGAGGAAGCGGGATCCTAGTGCTGTCACTTGGTACCCCTGTACCATAACACCAGAAGCAACTGGCCAGTGTCACAAGTATATACAGTACAGTCATCCCTTGGTTATCGCGCCTAATTGGGACCCCGCCGATAACAAAAGTACAGAACCTATGGGATTTATTCTAATTGGTTCAGGCACCCAAGACCCAACCCCAAGTTTCCCATTTTACGACCATTTAGACCCACTAAATATATATATAATGTTATGGCAAATATCATAAACACACACGGGCATGGCTAGGTTTATTACAAAGTGATGAAAAGGGTACGCTTAATACTGTAGTCCACAAAACATGTAGCTATGCTTTTTTTATTTGGTCCCCCGTCATACGAGTCCGTTTTCTCTCATCAGGACGTCATACGAGTCCGTTTTCTCTCACATCAGAACGCCTGAGTCCTCCTTTTTCTCTTAATCTTAGTGTGCACCAGAAACTTTACTATTTTTAGTAATGCCACAGAATTTGAAACTGCAACCCAAATTTCAATTGTTGAGGCAACTAGATATGTCTGATTACAGCAAATGTGTTATTGTCAATTTGTAGGTGAAAGATTTTATCCTCAATAGATGTAGGTTAACATTTCACCTCTAGGCAAATGCTTAAAAAAAGCCTAAGTAAGGAAGCATATTCCTTTAACACATAATATCTGACCAGTATGGGGAGGATCATCATGTCTCCGTCAGGGGGTCATGGAGTGGTCCAGCAGGCGTCACTTGGGGGGGGGGCATGGACGTATATGCGATCGGACGTTAACCGGCGCATGACTGTATTCATGCAAAGACAAGATTATAAGCCAGATGAGGACATTTTGGATTATGCAGCCAAGATCGCTACTAAATCATCACGTACTCCCCTAGCAAGGACAATAACACCTGTAGCGTCAATTCTACAATGAGTTCCTAAGAACTCGGCAACAAAGAAGCAACATTTAGTATGCACACATTGTAAGAAAAATGGTCAGTATGCACACATTGTAAGAAAAATGGTCATACTGTAGATTTTTGTTACCAACTCCAACAACATGGTGCTAAGCCTAAAAACAAACCAACCCCTCAACCACCACAGCGACTAGGTCTACCTACGACTTATGCAACAGCTGCTCAAACCAGGTCTGTTTCAGACCACAGAAGACGTGTGGTGTTTATACCATGATTCTCCCACCCATACTACGGAGGATTGTGTGGCAGTCCAACGATGTAGACAAATAGGGATGGAGTTACCCCAGGTATCCCACCACGGTAAGTCGTGTTGCCAAACAGCCTACACAAATCCCAATTGGTAGTGTTCACCTTCAATTAAACAAACCAGCCAGGAGAGGATAGATCAAATAACACATGTTAAGGTGATTGATCACCCGAAAGGCAAGACTAGGCTCCTGGAGTTGCTTGCCGACTACCGAAACATTGTAGCTTTACCTGAGGAACAGCTAGGTCACACAAATTTAACCTCACATCACATATCCCTAAAACAAGGCACAAACCCAATTTACATACCAGCTTACCGATTACCACATAGCCAGAGCGCTGTAGTCCATGACATGGTTCAGGATATGTTGGATCAAGAGGTTATCACACATTCAAAATTCCCTTTCAATAGTCCCTAAGAAGGATGGAGGTTGGCGCCAAGTAATTGATTTTAGGCGCGTCAATGAAAATACTATCCCAGATAGGTATCCAATGCCTGTCTTGAGTGATATTTTACAATCCTTAGGCAAGGATAATGCTGTATTTAGCAACCATGATTTGCTTAGCGGTTATTGGAAAATACCTCTGGATGGAAAATCTTGAGAGATTACGGCTTTAGCACTCCATTTGGGCATTTTTAATTTCTGAGGATGCCTTTCAAAGGGTGATCAACACCTTTTTTGCAGGGTTGATAGGTACCACAGTATGTGCCTACTTAGATGATCTCATCGTAGTCAGTAAGGATGTATAGTGAACCCTCACTTTACGCGGTCAATTGAACCCACGGAGACCCGCGTAAAGTGAACAACATAACATATGGGATTAAATGAAATAGAGACCGGCTGACCCCCAAACTCCACTTTTTCCGACAATTCCTATGTTCTAGAAAAAATAACATCTTAATTTTATGATGGTACATGCACACAATTAATACTTAAGAGAAATAGAGAAATACAGTCGCCAAGTTAATGTCCATTCAAATAATGGACTCAACTCCCTCCCCCTCTTCTCACACTACACTGGCTGGCTCTTCCCCCTCTGAGAAATTTTTGGGAGAAAACCACTAGATTTTAAGGTATAGTAATAAATAATACCTCAAACTAAAGTTAGGACAATATAATTGACATTGCTGGATTCCTTGTAAGACCAGGAATATTTTGAATATAAATGTCATATATTTTGCACAAAAGATAACATATTTACTCAGAGTAAACAAAATAATTACATTAGATCTAAAATTTGTATGTCTAATGCAAAATCTATGATGTTTATATTCAAAATGATCATCAAATTGTAAGAATTCCAGCAATGTAAATTATATTTTGGCCGGGTAATTTGTATGAATTTTATGAGCTAAAACAAATACCTTCAGTAAATAAAAAAAATAAAATATTCTTCACAACACTATCTGTCAATCAAAGTACCCCACCTTGCCTCTCCCCCTCTTCCAACCTCGCCAGATGGTCGGTTGGTCCCTACCTCCCTCCCTCCCCCCCACCAACCCTCCCTACCAGATAAATGTTTGGGAGAAACCAGAATATTTACCCTTTTAGTAATAAATAATACCTCAGACTAAAGTTAGGATAATATAATTGACATTGCTGGATTCCTTGCAAGACCAGGAATATTTTGAATATACACTTCATATATTTTGCACAAAAGATAACATATTTGCTGAGTAAACAAAATACTTGCATTAGATCTAAAATTTGTATGTCTAATGCAAAATCTATGATGCTTATATTCAAGATGATCATCAAATTGTAAGAATTCCAGCAATGTAAATTATATTCTGGCTGGATAATTTGTATGAATTTTATGAGCTAAATAAAAAAAATTATACTTCACCCGCGTAAAGGGGTACACGCACCGCGGAATGTGAGCATCCCGGGTTCCGGCAGGGTATTGCGGAAACGCGGAATGTGGGACCGCGTAAAGTGAGGGTTGACTGTATATGCATACAGTGGTTCCTCGGTTAACGAACACAATTCGTTCCAGAAGGTCGTTCGTTAACCGAAACTATTGTTTCAATGGGATTTTGGGTAATTGGTTCTAGCTCTCCGTAAATTACATACAAACTAAAAATAAATGCAGTCAAGTACACTTACTTTGAGGTGTGCATGTAGAAGGCTCCTGGTTGATGATGATGGGAATTAGAAGTGGGGGTGGAGGAGAAGAGAGAAGAGAAGGCAGTGGGGTGGAAGAGAAATCACCCCATGCTTCATGTTGCCATTTCACCCATAAAATTTTAAGTTCACTTGGTGTAATTCAAGATCATTTTCTTTAAATCAACACTGCACTGCACTATATATTGTCAATATGTAAAATAAATTTCAGAATGACCAATAATTATTGTACTGTAAAAATGTAAAAATAGTTTATTTTCAAGTGTCTCAAGCAACATGCTTCCTCCACTGAGCAGACACACAAACTGACGCCATTCTGGGTGAGTCAAGTGGTGTTTGGCACGCTAAAAACTAGTTCCCTGTACTTCAATTATGTTAAATAATTGTTAAAATGACTAAAAAATTTAATATAAGGCTTAGAAAATTATTGAATAGTACAACCTTCTTGATATTTACTCAAATGGTAACGAATTTAAGCCCCAAAACCGATTACTGTATTGGCAGACTAATACTACAGCTGGTGAGCAGGCGAAAACATGGTGGGAAAAATTCGTAAGGAATTCGTTAACCGAATTGAATATTCTTATGGAAGGTAATTCGTTAATTGAAATTTCGTTAACCGAGGGATCACTGTATTGCTAAACTCCGTGAAGTTTTCCAAAAACTTTCAACAGCAGGACTCGGTCAAACTTTCTAAGTGTGAATTTTTAAAATCCAGAATCCAATTCCTTGGTCATGTAGTTGACGGTGACAGCATTCACACAGTTGATGACAATGTTAAGGCTGTTGCCCAGTTCTCACGTCCTACAACTGTTGATAAAGTACGTAGTTTTCTTGGTTTATCTGGATATTACCGTTCTTTTATTAAAGGTTATGCGACATTAGCTTCACCCTTGACTAAGCTACTTAGTAAGGATGCAACTTTTGTATGGAATGCTTAGCAAGAAGATAGTTTTAGTGCAATGAAGACAGCACTTACCAATGCCCCAGTTTTAGCATTTCTTGACTACTCTCAAGAATTTACTTTGTGTACCGACGCCTCAACACAGGGAATCGGCGCTGTACTTATGCAGCTGGACGCAAGAGGAAAATATAGCGCGATTGCTTTTGCCAGTCGTAAACTTAATGGTGCCAAAACACGTTATTCAGTATCACATCTAGAAACGTTAGCTGTTGTTTGGGCACTGAAGAAGTTTAAAGACATAATTTTTTTTTATAAAACAACCATCTATACAGATCACGTGGCAGTGACAGCTGTTTCACGGTAAAAAAAATCTTTCAGGTAGACCAGCACGCTGGTATCAAACCATTCAAGAGTTTGAACCCGAGTTCAAGTATTTACCGGGACAAGCGAATGTGGTCGCAGACGCTTTGTCCAGAAACAGCACCAGTAATGCCTCTATCATTGTTCTCCCACTCACAATTAAGGGATGAACAACGACTTGATCAATTGTGGTCTTCAGTCATTTTCGCTCTAGAGTCGGGGAAGGAGGCTAATCTTCCAAAGTCACCTCTTCCGTTCAATCCAATTGAACTACGAGGGGACATACTCCTTCGCTCCAAGCAGACAACTGAGGGTATTGTTACACAAATTGTCGTACCTGATACACTTCGTTAAACGATACTAACGTATCACAATACTCCCCAAGCAGGTCACCCCGGACGTGACAAATGTCTGACGGAGGTCAGAAAGAAGTATTTTTGGAATACTATGAAGAAAGGCATAGAATTGCATATTGCTAAGTGTTTGTCATGTGCTCAGCATAAGGGTACTACAAGGTCACTGACTCCAATTCTACAATATCCAACACGACAGCACTGATGCAGCCTATGGACCATGGCATCATCGCCACATTCAAGGAGTATTATTTACACAATACCATGGCCCAGCTGCTCAAGGCTACAGACGGAGAAAATAAACCTACGATCCGAGAATATTGGCGCGGCATCAACATTCTTCATGCAATTGACAACATTGGCAAGGCATGGGAAGAGGTTTCAGAAAGTTGTCTGAATGGTGTGTGGCGTAAACTGTGCCCCGAGTGCGTCAACAGTTTTACGGAATTCTCGGACTTAGTCCCAGCTTTGAATAGGGATATCCTCAGCTTGGCTAGACAGGCAGGCTTTCATGAGCTGGAATCAGAGAATATTAAGGACGTCCTGGCATCCGATACAAAAGAGCTCACTAACGAAGATCTGCAACAATTAACAGAAGTCCTGTTGAAGACGACGACGAAGAAGAACCTCAATGAACGCTAACTTCAAAGAGGTTGGCAGAATCGTTGAACATGTTCCAGCAAGCACTGCAAATGCTTCTTGATGACGACCCAAACATAGAACATAGCTCAAAGATTCAACCCAGCATTGAAGAAAGCCTTGGTTGTTACACCGAGATGTATAAGGAGAAGATGAGTCGCATAAAGCAGTCAACACTGGATTCATTTTTTCATCACGGGACGGCAGAAACAGCAGCAGCATCTTCACAACAGCCGGCCGCCGAGGAGGAGCACACAACAACGGAGGAGGAGCAAGCAGCGGTAGAGGAACCCCAGTCAGAGCAGGAGGAGGAGGAGGCAGCCACAGAGTCTCGGTGACTCACCACCCTCCTCCTCCTCCTCTGCTCTTGCCATCCTTCTCCTCCTCCGCTCCACCACACACTCACTCTACCACCTCCGCCCATCGGTGAGTACCAATACAAACTTAGTAGTGTAGTTATATACAGTATACTATTCTCTATAGAAATGGTAATGATTTATTGTATATGAAATTTTTTTATGGGGCAACGGGAGGGTCAGGAACGTAACTTCTGTATTCTATCTATTTCTTAGGGGAAAACTGATCCGCTTAACGTCGCATTTTCAGGAACGTAACCCTGAAGTTAGGCGAGGACTCCCTGTATATCGGAATTTGCTTTTTTCGGAGATGCCCTGGTCACCAGAAATACTTCTATAAAAAAAATTAGGGGGGGGAGGGAGGGTCTAATAAATAAAAATCTTAAGAAATGAGCCACACTTACTGAATACTGTACATTGGTCTATTCAGATTTGTTATAGGTCTACTGAGAACTAAGACACTTGTGTATGTAAGCAGGCTGGGGTTGACCAGGTGTTGCCGCATTTGTCAGGTTTATTCATTTATTGATCCAGTATTATATTCTCATATGATTGGCCTCTTATGGTTTATGGTTCATCATGATTAATATAACATCTAAAGTAATAGAGAAAAATACAATACTGTATGTGATATGACTTTAAAATAAAAGGATAAGCTGTATTGAAAGGTATTCAATCAGGATGAATTTGTGCAAGAGCTTTCAGTAGACCAGTTTACGACAGGGGTCACTATAACACACTGTATATAGTATCTGATATGAAGATACCTTCTTAAAACTGTTATTTATTACCTTTGAGTGTTATATGTTGACTCAGTTTGGCTACTTGTACACATAGACAAATGATTAATGAGTAAACCAGGGTATATGCAGATGCATAATGCTGTACACTACAATATAACGTATTGATGTTAAATAGCACTACAATAGGATTTATTAAAGTGATAATAAATACACAACTGTACTGTACTAATTTACTAAGTGCTGAAGAGACATTGTGGTAAGCTAATTGCTGTTTGCTCTTTGTAAACAATGACTCATGGTTTTCAGTGTGACTTTTTTCAGGAAAGCCAATTCTTTGAGGATAATATTTTATCAACCTGGCACCAAATGACCCTAAATTACAGGGCTGTGGAATCGAAGACAAAACATTCGACTCCGACTCCTCAAATTTTTATGCTTCCGACTCCGACTCCTTGGCCTATTTGTAACAACTATTTCTACCACCCTAATTGTAATTTGTATGTTGTAACCTGCATAGGTAAAAAGTAAAACACCGTGGCTATACTGCTACAGCTTTATTAATGATCTGGACGATATTTAAGAACTACAAAAAGATGATAGGCTTGACTTTCAAAGCTTCAATCAAAAGAAAAATAAATTTATTAAGAATTCAAGATATTAACTAGAAAACACCATTTACATGTATATCTAAAAGTTCGATCTCAGCATATGAATTTTGTTTAAGCTCATAATCTGATGTGGATCTAAATGATGATCCTACAATTCCTTTTAAAGTAAAGTTATATATTTATGTACATTAAAGAAATGAATACCTTATTAAGGAAAATGGATAAACCTTACATGATTAAGTTATTAAATTAAATTTGCCTTAATCTCACCAAAAACAGGTTGTAGCTAATTGTTGTGTAGCTGAGAGCCTCTGTGCAGTTTTCAACGAAACAAAATTTGATATAATTCAAAATTTCAAATGGTAAAGAAGAGACTATCGTCCAAAATTATAGTGCTATACTGTGCCTGCTACAATAAATTCATAATAATGCTTATAAAATGGAAATAAATTCTTTTAATAATTTAAGAAAATTAGTGGGATCAGTGGAATCACTGCAATGAATATGCCTGAGTTCATATATTTGTTCTTAGGAACAGAATAGCTTCAGTCGGAGTCGGCGTCTGGACAATTTTACCGACTCCACAAGCCGAAATTTCCTCCGACTCCACAGCCCTGCTAAATTATATAAGAATTGTGGTGGAATTGCATAAAGAAGTGTAAAAGGAATCTTGTGGGAGAGAAAGGGAGGGAGCCACCCATCCATGCTACCCCCACCCCCCTCCCTTCTGCTCCCAGATAAACATTGGTCTTCCCCATACAGTAATACCCCGCTTTACGCGTTTTTTTTACTTGTTTCTACATTTACGCGGTACCCCGCCAGAACCGGAATGTTCACTTTACGCGGTGAATACAGGTACTCGTATACGCGGGAAGCGGCGTGGGCAGGGTGAGCACAAGGTCGCCCAGTCATCAAAACATTACCGAGTTCTTCACCTGCCACAGCCGGCCCAAGTCAGTGATAGTGAGGATATGGACTTATTATGGACTTTGAGGGGTTTGACAAAGAGGCCCTGCAAGCCTCTGTGGTGGATAGTGATACAATTGATACAAGTGACACAGGTGAGGGCCAATAATCTGCCCTCTGCCTCGGAACCAACCCCCCATCCCCGTGTGCCCAGCCATCTTTTCTACTAATGTAAGTGTTAAAAAACCTAATATTATTGATATTTCTCTTAATTATTAATTGTGTGTGCATACCATCATAAAATTAGGAAGTTATTTTTACTACAACGTAGGTATTGTGTCTGAAAAAGTGGAGTTTCGGGGTCGGCCCGGTCTCTATTTCAATTAATCCCATATGTTATGTTGTTCACTTTACGCGGGCCGCCGTGGGTTCAATTGACCGCGTAAAGTGAGGGTTCACTGTATGTATGTATGAATGTATATATATATATATATATATATATATATATATATATATATATATATATATATATATATATATATATATATATATATATATATATATATATATATATATATATATATAAGAAGGTTCCAGAAGGTCGTTCGTTAACCGAAACCATTGTTTCAATGGGTTTTTGGGTAATTGGTTCCAGCTCACCGAAAATTTCCTAAATTCAACAAAAATGGTAGAAAAGTTCACTTACTTTGAGGTGTGTATGTAGAAGGCTCCTGGATGATGATGATGATGATGGGATTTAGAATGGGGGTGGAGGAGAAGGAAGAAGAGAAGGCATTGGGGTGGAAGAGAAGTCACCCCATGGTGCCATTTCACCCATAAAATTTTAGCTCTCTGGTTTAATTCAAGATTATTTTCTTTAAATCAACGCTGCACTGCATTATATATTGTCAATATATAAAATATATTTCAAAATGACCAATAATTTGCTTGGAAACACAGAAAAAAAGCGTTTAGTTGAAGAGAGTCTCAAGCAAGATGTTACCTCCAGTGAAAACAGAGAGAGACTGACGCCTGTTTGCTGTGTTAAGAGGCTGGATGCCGCGCATTAAACTAGTCACTTTACCTTCAATTTTGTTCAATAATTGTTAAAATGACTAAAAAATTGAATATTAAACTTTTAAAATTATTGAATAGTATAAACTTCTTGATATTTACAAAAATAGTAAGGAATTTAAGCCCTAGAACCGATTAATGTATTGGCGGACTGATACTAAAGCTGGTTGCCCGGTCAGTGCAAGCGAAAACATGTTGAGGTCGGTTCGTAAGAAGTTCGTTAAGCGAATTTTTTTTCGTTAACCGAATTGAAGATCCTCATGGAAGGCAGTTCGTTAATCGAAATTACGTTAACCGAGGTGTTCGTTAAACGAGGGGTCACTGTATATATATATATGTGCAAGTAAATCAAAACTGTAGGTGCACGTGATCCAAGTATATGCTGATAACCACAAGGAAACAAGAAAACAAGAAGTTCCCAATAGCTTTCATGTCAATTCACATCTTCAGGGGTGAGTACAGACTAAGGAGTAATACTTGACAAGGCTAATATATACAGTAGAGGAGAGTGAGATCAAGTCCCTAGAGGACAGCAGGTGTCCACTCTCCTCTATTGTATATATTAGCCATGTCAAGTATTTCTCCTTAGTCTGTACTCACCACTGTAGATGTGAATTGACACGAAAGCGCGCTTGGGAACTTCATGTTATCTTGTGGTTATCAGCATATATATATATATAGTCAACCCTCGCTTTACGCGTTTCCACGTTTACGCAGTACCCTGCCGTAACCGGAATGCTCACTTTCCGCGTGTGTGTACCCTTTTACGCGGAGAGCGGCGCGAGCAGGGTGCGCACAAGGTCGCCCAGTCATCAAAACATTACCGAGTTCTTCACCCGCCACCGCCGGCCCAAATCAGTGATAGTGAGGATATGGACTTATATGGACTTTGACAGAGAGGCCCTGCAAGCCTCTGGTGGATAGTGATACAATTGATACAGGTGAGGGCCAATAATCTGCCCTCTGCCTCGGAACCAACCCCCCATCCCCGTGTGCCCAGCCATCTTTTCTACTAATGTAAGTGTTAAAAAACCTAATATTATTGATATTTCTCATAATTATTAACTGTGTGTGCATACCATCATAAAATTAAGAAGTTATTTTTACTACAACGTAGGTATTGTGTCTGAAAAAGTGGAGTTTGGGGGTCGGCCCAGTCTATTTCAATTAATCCCATATGTTCTGTTGTTCACTTTACGCGGGCCTCCATGGGTTCAATTGACCGCGTAAAGAAGGGTTACACTGCACTGTATACTTACTGATTTGTTTACAATTAGCTGGAACCGAAAAATCAATGTTCTTATGCATGTCTATATTTTGTTGTCTTATGACCATTTTAAACATTTACATAGCCCAGTTTATAAATTGAAACTGCCAAATCCATTAGTCTGAAATCTGTTGTGCAATGTTTGTGTGATGGAATAACCTACTTATGTAATGAGATGGAACCATTTTAAAGCCTGCATTACATTTCCCGCTTTCACTGCACTTGCCTACAAGATTTACATAATCTTTTTTTGTAATCATAGAAAGCTAAATTGCATGGTATATAGAATAATACCTGTAGGTATGGATTATCTCTTGTATTGGGTGTAAGTAAACTTGGGTACAACTTATATCGCGAGTTGGGTAGGGGTTATCTTGGGTACAAGTCGACTTTTTTGGGTACGAGTTGACCCTAACCCGAATCGTGTGGTCAGCCTCCACAAGAATATAAATGGTATTATTGCGTTTACACACCGTTCATTCCTACCACTAATCTATCACATATTCGAATAAGACGTCTAATTATAAGATAATTTTCATCTATTACATTACCGGCGGAAATGTATAATAACGGAGATAGCTTACCCAAAATTTTCTATTTTCTTCTATTAATCTTCCTCCATTATCGCCTGCCTCTCCTCCAACACTGCGTGTCTCCTGCGTCTCCTTCATAAATCATCACGCGCATGCGTTCCCATACACGTCCAATCAAAAGCGTTTTTGAAATGAATTTAAATGATTTTGGGTTTAATTCGTGGTATATTTGGCCCAAACAAATTCGAGTTTAATTTGGGTCCCATATTTCGAAATTCAAGTTCAGTTCCGACCATGGAAGTCTGCGATGGGTGTCAAATTATATGGAGCTGATAGCGAATTTTTTTGGAAAAAATTGAAAAAACTATAGCATTTTTTCGTTTGCATGGTGTTCTTCCAACCTCAGTAAAGTGTACTAAGAGCAAGACAATGTAAATATCGCAAAGACCAACATATGTGGCGTTGTGTAAGAATCTCAGAATCCAATGACGAACAAGAACCAGGCCAATAAGGTAAGAAAGAGGTGATTCCAGCATATGGTGAGTCAGTTCAGTTAGGTTAGGTTTTTGTTTTTCTAGTGTTTTTTGGTGCATTTTGCCATGATTTTATTTCGAAAAACGTCCAACGAAAAAAAAAATCGCTAAAAAACCCCATATAAATAGCTGTTAAGAGTATTTCTTACCTTACTGCGAGTCAAGGACCAGAATACGTCGTGGTTTCCTCTGTTCTCTAGTTTCATTATTTTTAGAATGAAATAATGCAATAAACTTCCAATAATCGAAATCGCACCCAGCACAACAGGGCTCCATATCGTAACTGATTAAAAATGTCCCGCATCTTAGCACCCATGATGAATACATAAGAACATAAGGAGTCTGCAATAGGCCGATTGGCCTGTGCATGGCAGCTCCTGTCGAAAGTTACTACCACTCTCTATCATCCATGAATCTATCTAGCCTCCTTTTGAAACTTTCCAGAGTTCCCACACTTACTACAAAGTTGCTAAGCTTGTTCCAATCGTCCACCACCCTATTTGTGAACCAGTTTCTTCCTATCTCCCTCCTAAACTTAAACTTATCCAACTTAAATCCGTTGCTCCGAGTCCTATCCTGCTCGGATATTATAAGAACTTTTTCTATATCCCCTTTATTGATTCCTTTCACCCAGTTAAATACTTCTATCATATCTCCCCGCACTCTTCGTCTTTCTAGGGAATGCAAGTTAAGTTTCTTTAACCTATCCTGATATGGAAGGTTTCTAAGTCCCGGAATCATTTTCCACTGCACCGACTCTAGTGAATTGATATCCATTCTATAATAAGGGCACCAGAACTGAAACACATAATCGAGGTGCGGCCTGACTAGCGCAAGATATAGTTGCAATAAGACCTCTGCACTCTTATCACTTACACTTCTAGATATAAAACCCAATACTCTGTTTGCCTTATTTCGAACATTAATGCACTGTTTTTTAGGCCAAAGGTCTGGGCTTACAAGTACCCCTAGGTCTCTTTCACAAGTCGACTTCTCTAGGTTGATGTTGTTAAGGCTGTATAAATTATCAATATTTGTTCTTCCAATATTAAGTACGCTGCACTTGCTGGTGTTGAATTTCACTTGCCATTTGAACATTAATTGGTCGAACCAAGTTATTTTTTTATTGGATCAATCTTATCAGTCGTCAATATTAACCAAAATGAACGAAATTTAACAACTTCTCGTGGTAGCAGTGCTCTCATACATTACCGAAAAAATTAAGGAAATCCAACAACTTCTGGTGGTTGAGCTGTTCTCAGACATTACTCTTCTATGAAATTTTCCAAATTAGGTTAGGTTTGGTAAGGAAACGTCATAGAAGTGTCCTAGAATTGTCTATACTATTGATTGCAAAGATAAAATTCCCGAGATTCGGAGCGTGGCAACAAATGCAACTTCCCAAATCAAAAGTGTTACACCTTGATCTTACCTTTCCACAAAAGGTGCAAGTGTGTCTCTTGTGTTGGGTGATTTCCATCTTCTTCACCATTTTACGAAGTGAGGCACCATAACGGGTACCATACTTGCCCACGATACCAGCTTTCTTCGTTCTCTTAGCCTTAGGAATAATAATAAGTACAGTATATGAGAAAAGTAGGTCCCTATCAAAATGTAAACAAATCCACACTCAATTCTTCAGCCTTAGTCTTTTAAATAACAAAGAAATAGTATAAATGTACAATGCTTATGAACACAGAAGTGTCCTCTATTAATTAAATTACAATTTTAACACCATTATCTAGTAAGATGCTTTCGATATTTGTCGATATTCCCATGCACCTCACTCACCATGGTCGTCCGTTTGTTTTGGTCTCCGGAAAGGACGGCGGCGGACGCTAAACGCTCGACAACAAGAATATCCACATTGATATTTTTAGCGTAAAAAGAAAATAACAAAATAACAATACAGTATATATATATATATATTCAGAATTCTTAATGAAAGTTATAAATAACAATGAAGGACTAAGAGTTAATGGTGAATTAATATAAAATATACATCAGACATGCAGATAATACTGTTCTTATCGGTTGAAGAAATGGCTGCTGTGATATTATAAGAACTTTATCTATATCTCCTTTATTGATTCCTTTCATCCACTTAAATACTTCTATCATATCTCCCCGCATATTACGCTCATTAGCCCACAAAACATGTACCTATGCCTTCTTTATTGAGTCTCCCATCTGAGGTATCCGTTTTCTCATCGCTCCCAAGCTTGGGTGCCGTCCATTTTCTCTGACTTCCTGAAACCAACCTCTCTATAAAGTGAATTTGTATGTAAAAGAGAACACCATTCAAGATCCTTTGTGAGTGATGTTGAAAGCTGCAACTGTCTTTATTGTTAGTAACACTTGTTAAGTGAGTGTCGAGTCTGCCAGTATGAATGGCATCCCATGATATTGTGTCCCTGGGGATAACCATGAATTTCCAATTGCTACTGAAGTTAGATTATTTTGATGCCCAGACATCAGAGAATCTGATATTTGTAGTTTAGTTAGTGTCAGTTGTCTATTTAAGAAAGTCATTAATCTCCTGAACTATTCTGTCAACCTGTATAATTGTGGGGGTATGAGATATTGGTTCACACTCAGGATGGGATGGAGAAAGGAAACTCACAATGTGTTCACTGTATACATATTGTATTGGATGTATAATGTAGCTTGTTGCTGGGTAGGTAGCATGGTAATAAGCGTTGAGTAGAGAGAGCTGGGTGGTGAGGGTGCCCAGAGTGAGGGCACGCGGCTTGAGGGACGCCAAGGTCGCTGGCAGGAGCGGCAGCCTCCAGGCTGGCGCAGAGGAGGAGGTGTTGCTTGCTGATGGCACTGTGTAGAAAAAGGAGCTGTTTACAGCGGTGTCAGGCCTTATAAGGCGGGGGTAGGCGTGGGTAGATAGTTGATCCCTGCTCCGTGGGCAGCGCTGGAGGCGTAGGCTGGGGAATTCGAGAAGGTTCGGTGCTTGTAGGGGAGGAATCCACTACATAATCTCCAAAATCTAACGTAACCCTGTGAATAGTTCCTTGTTCACAGCCTTGCTGAGTTTGTGAAACTAGTGTTAACAGCGTGTGTATTTGACGTCCATTTTACTTTTTCCTGGCAAGCCCAATCTCTGATTAGATTATAAAAATAGAAGTAAGAAATTCACCTGACCCATGGCATTGATTTTCATAGTTAAATGTACAGCAACTGAGTTGAATGTAATTTCTGTCATTGCGTGATTTGCCTTTCTGGCATGTGTGGCGCACAGGCCTGAGTTGCCAGTTATCCGTATATAAACTCGTGCATGTGGGGCAGCGTTACATCCACGATTCGCCAGCCAGCCTTCGCCGGGAACGGACCTCTTGTGGGCTTGTGTTATATTTGGTTCACACTCAGGATGGGATGGAGAAAGGAAACTCACAATGTGCTCTCTGTGTACATATTGTATTGGATGTACAGTGCAGTTCGGTGCTGGGAAGTGGCAGCTTGGTTACAAGCGTGATGTAAAGAGAGCTGGTTGGTGAGGGTGCTCAGAGGAGGACCAGCTTGTGGGTCGCCTGCGGGAGCGAGGGCCGCCAGGCAGGAGTGGAGGAGGAGGCGTTGCTTGAAGACTGGCTTTAGGTAGAAAGAGGTAGGTCACCACGAGGTGAGATCTTATATAGCGGAGGTAGGCGTGGCTTAATAATTGACCTCCGTCATGTAAGGCGACGCTGGTTGACCTAGACCACGAGGCATACACTGGGGAATTCGCGGGGTCGGCTACTCAGAGACAAAAGCGTTTGTAGGGGAGGAATCCACTACAATACTTCCCCTTCCCTCCAGGCGGTGTAGTAGATCTGTTGTCTGCAGGGTTGCATGGCACATGTGAGGCAGAACGGGCGGTGCAAGCCACATGTGAGACATAACGGCGAGGGCGTGGATGAGCCGGCCGCTAGGGGAGACAACTGTCTAGACACACGAGATCTGTGGGAGAAGAAAGGGAGAAAAAGGGTGTGTGGGGGCGATTAATGTTGTGCTTCCCTCGCAGCAGGTACAGAGTCCTCACATGCGCCTACTGGGGTGTGTGGGTCTGGGTCAGAAGGTCCATGACAGCAGCAGGGTGCCTGACAGCATCAGGGTCCACGACAGCAGCAGGGTGCAGGACAGTAGCAGGGAGTGCCTGAGGGAAAAAAAACGGTGTGTGGGGGCGATGAATGTTGTGCTTCCCTCACGGCAGGTACAGAGTCCTCAGATGCGCCTGCTGGGGTCAGTAAGACGTGGTGCTTGGGGCAGGAAGTGGAGCTGGTGTCTGCTTAGAGAAGCAGTGCTGCTCTAGGGTGTCTAACCTGCGGTGTAGAGACAGTAGCTGTAGAGCCGATGAGAGCTGCCTCTGTGTGGATAAGCCAGTCTTCCATATTGCTTGAAGACTGGGAGAGTGATCGGTTTCTCCTCCATCCTGTGTGAGTGCGAATCTCTGGGTGTCACCATTTGTGGGGTTTCGTGATATATTTGGTTCACACTCAGGATGGGATGGAGAAAGGAAACTCACAATGTGCTCTCTGTATACATATTGTATTGGATGTACAGTGCAGCTTGGTGCTGGGAAGTGGCAGCGTGGTTACAAGCGTGATGTAGAGAGAGTTGGTTGGTGAGGGTGCTCAGAGGAGGACCAGCTTGTGGGTCGCCATGGTCGCCGGCGGGAGCGAAGGACCGCCAGGCAGGCGGAGGAGGAGGAGGTGTTGCTGGCTGGTTGGTGTAGGTAGAAAGAGACAGGTCACCACGAGGTCAGGTCTTAAATAGCGGGGGGTAGCGTGGCTTAGTAGTTGACCCCCACTCCGTGTATGGCGGCGCTGGTTGACCTAGACCACGAGGCACACACTGTGGAATTCGTGGGGTTGGCTACGCAGCGACAAACAGCGTTTGTAGGGGAGAAATCCACTACACTCTGAAGGCAGACATTGAAAAAAAAACGAATGACTTAAAGTAGAAGAAATAAGTAAGATAAAAAACTACATGCACGTAATGAAGATTTGTTTCAAAGAAACAGCTATGGCAGACAAGGTCCTCCAGTGCGGTTTTTTAGCGTGCAACATGTCGATATCCCCTCATCAAATAAAAAGGGAAAAATACACCAGTCTCCTGATATGTTTCACATGCTACAAATATGAAGAGCATACCACAAGAGACTGGCCTGAAAAAGAAAAGAAATTCTGCTCCAACTGTGCAGAGGAAGGACATGTTTATACGCAGTGCAACAGCACCAACAAAGGCTGCATAAACTGCAAAAGGAACGGGTACGTGCACCACACCCACCCAACCATGGCCATATCCTGCCCCATCAAAAAGACCCTTATCAAATACAAGCAAGAGCAGGAAGACCAACGAGAAAGGATGAGAGACCAAAGCACATATGCTGAAATAGCAAAGAGGGCCGTGAAAGAGGCAACAAACCATAATCAAATTAAGTGACACTGATCATTTCAAGGTAATGGTGAGCATGCTACATGCTCACCTTCATAATATCATAGCCCCAGGATCATATGCAGACGAACTCAATAGGATGCTTGAAATAAACAACATGCTACAGATGAACTTTCCTGAAAACCCAAACTCAGCAAACTTGTTACAAGCCACCAGCACCCCAGAGTTTACAAAACACTTCAGACAACGATTATCCACGCCCAAGGACACAACATCATCAACAGACCAGGATAACATACCGGAAAAAGCGGAACAACTTTGAGATTTGAGTGAGAGGGCGAGAGACCCAAGACTGACACAAGGAATGGGAGCGAAAAGGAAATCAGCGGCCAAGAACAATAAAAATGAAATGGAAATCGACTTCTCAACAACAACTGCCCCCCCCCCCCCAGTGCTTGAAGAAGCAACTGATATACGGCTAAGGTTTTATCAAACCTCAAGAATACCATACCCACCACACAGAAAACCAACTGGAAAATTAATTGAAGACTTAGTAACGGCTAACGAAATAGTATGGCAATACACAGACGAACGGTATGACAAAGAAACCGTGTGGAACATGATTAAAAAAGACCAAATAAAATTCGGCACAAAAGATTTTATTGTAATCACGGCAGCTGAACTCAAAAGGAAATCATCGGGACTCGACGAAATGAGATCACCTTCTCAACTTCAGCCTTCCAAGAAAAAGAAATAATGGACCATCTCTTTACTGTATGCATCGTTGGTCAGTAATATACTGTTTGATTTTGTTGGTGTTTATTGTCTCAATACAGAAGGCACCAATACCTGAAATGTACAGAACAGGAATTAACCCACATAGGCTACACCATCTCACACATATACTAGTACACAAACTCCAATGACTATACGCTTGGAACAGTACATCTTCCCCTCCCTTTTATTCATGATGACAGTTCTGTATTGCCGTTCTCTTTAGTTCCATGAACGGCCGGGTTTATATTCGTCGCTTGTCTCTCCATCCATTTCGGAGTCATCAACTTCATCCGTTCCAGAGCTTTCACTTCCATCCGTTCCGAAGTCTTCAGCTCCATCCTGGTATTTCTTCGGTTTTACTATAGTACGACGTGGTCGCCTAGCAGCGAGTGGTTCCTCCTCGCTGTTCCCGTCCAGCCTGGACTCGTCCACCCCTGTCCTCGGCGTGTTGGCAGCTTGGTTGTTCTCCCGGTTTCGATGGGTGTTGTGTGGCGGTTCTCTCAACCCCGTTTGTGGCTTCCGTCTGTATCCTGTCTCTTAATCATTTCCTCCTTGGCATCTCCCTGGAACTCTTCTCATCTGGGATAATGCTCACGTAATATCTTCTTGGGCCTCTCGCTGTAGAATAGCTAAATTGCCTCGCCCTTTCACTTACCGTCCACGGTTTAGGATCATAATTAGCTGAGGCTTGTCTTTCTTGGTTTTGTTTCAGGAGCCTTGATCAGTTGGTCTCAATTCCATGGTTGGACTGTCCCGGTTGTCTGTCCGGAGTTTCAGTTTCTCCTTTCTCTTTTATCTCTCTCTTAGTGCCCATCCCAACATGTCACTTCCTTATTGTCTTCTAGAGTCACTTGACTCACTTGAGGGGAGTTTCCTGTGATGTTCCTTCCCGCAGGAGTTTGTGGCGTCTCTCATCACGCCGAGTGTGGAGTGTTCCTGTAGTGCATCAAAAATTTCAGTGCGTCTCAATCTTCCTCAGTATGCATCGCTCGGTGCTTTCAACGTAATGCGAAGAACGCTCGATTTCCCAGCGGGGATGATATGGGTGTGTCACTTTCTGGTGTTTGTTACATTCTTCGCAGGGGTGTATACCAAACTCCGCCAGCTCTGAACTGTGGTCCGTTATCTGGCGATGACAGCTGGGATGCGTGTGTAATGATGCATCCTTCGATCAGGTCGTAACGGTATCGGTGTTGATAGTTTTGACCACAAGGCTTCATGCAGGATCCTGCATCGATGATTTCCCGTACATAGTCACCCACTAGGGGAAGGTCCATATGTCACGGTTACCTCCGGCCCCTTCATCTCAGACATATTCTTGGTTTAGCTTGTTTTCTTGTATGGGGAAGCACATAGGATGCATTGTCTGGTTAAGCTCTTCTCCGTCACTTCGATGGTTGGCCACCATACCTGTACCTCAGGAAGTGGCGCTTGGTCTTGACCATTCCAGGTGTGTCTCATGTGAAGGTTACGCGTCGTCGTTATGATGTTTGGGGCATTACGATCCGGGATCCCCTCATATACGAGTCCCCACCTGATATCAGTTCTGCCATGCGTGTTGAAAGGCTCCGTTAGTTTATCCGTCAGTCATTTTTGGCGTGCGTCTTCAAAGGCTCTTATAGTTGGATCCTTCCCTGATTCTTTGAAAATTTCCAGACAATGTCCTGCTTCCGGGGATCACGTTAGCAACCCGCATAGTTGATCCCTCTGCAGTTTCTCTTCTTCAGAATTTGAGCATCGAATAGCAGGTTATCTGAACAGTATATCTGCCGGTTATCACTTCCTTGATGTATTGGACCGTGAAGTCATTACTGTTGCATGCCTAGGATCCACGGGAATATGCGGGCCTGATGGTTTTCTCAGACTGAAGATGTTCGTTAACGCGCTGTGATCAATTCATGGTGAATTCTTTTCCATAAAAGATATAGATAGAAATTTTTCCACATACCCAAACTAGCTAGGCTTCCCTCTCCAGCTGACAATACCGTCTTTCCCCTGGGTCAGTGTTAAGGAGGCATAACCCCAGTGGGTTTGAAGTACCTTGGTGGTTTTGGCGCATTACTTTGAATCCTACCGGACTAACGCTCACAATTAAGTGTAGTTGGTAGCTGAGGGTTAGAAGTGCATGAGTGCCTGCTCTTCGCGGCGTTCTTCAGCTTGTTGAAGCACCGCTCTTCTTTTCTGTCCAGGTCCGCACTGTTTCCATTCTCGTCAGGTTTGCAGAGATTCGCTCAATGTCGCTAATCGGTATGAAACCTGGTCAGGTAGTTGATCCAGACCTAAAGGCCTGCGGACTTCCTGAACCGTTTCTGGCCGTCTGAACCTCTTCAAAACGACTTTCATCGTCGGTTTGATGCCTCTTTGGAATTCAATTTCATCTATGTAGAACACGCTTTTGTGTTGGAGATGATCAGGTTGTTCTCCTTCAGCTTTGCAATGCTTTTTCCAGAAACGCATGACCTCAATATCCTTGCCCCAATTTAGGATATCATCCGCTCCATTCATTAATTCGGACACTTTTGCAAAATCTATTTGCATGAGCGTTGTCTTTTGTTCACAGCTGATGCAATGCCCGCGAGTAACACCTTAGCGCACCATAGATACCCGGAGTCACTTTGAGAATATTTATTTATATCTCTCCCGATTCGGGGGTTAGCTCGATCTGATGATAGTATGAGGTTAGGTCGATTTTTAAAATTTCATGGCCCCGTTAATTTCGTAGTAGTTGATTCACAGGTTGGTATAGGATGGCACATGCGTTTCACCGCTTTGTTTGCTATCACGAATCTCTTTAGCATATCCTGATATCTCATCTGGTTTGGAGCAGTCACCAATGGGAACACCCATGGTGTAGGAGCCTTCCACGCTCTCGATGATATCATTATCTACTTGTTCTTGTATACTTCTGTTCGACTACCTCGGGCCGAAATAATTACTCTCCGAGGTGGCTGCTACCGGGTTTCCAACATTAAATTACGTCTTGAAGGCCAAGTTGGAAAGTTTTCATTCTCCCAGTCCATTTCAGCGCGGTAGATGTTGTTCCAGCAGTATCCTCCGGGTTGATGAGGCATCTCTTGGTCGTAATCGGCGGTTATTCTAGTGGATACCAAGAGGCCAAAGATCCCAGCTGGCCCACTTACTCAGAATATTCCCTCCTGTTTAGCTATTATTGTTGCAGGATTTTTGTAGCACGACTCTCTTGATCCATTTGGCAGTGTTACAAGAACTCTCCTCGGAGTGGGATGGGAATATTTCCCACTCGCAGCTTTAGGTTGGACGCCTACGTTTTTCTGTAGTACTATGTTCGATCATTAAACACGACGATGTGTTCGAATGTACTTCCGTCAATTAGATTGACGTTTGCCCTAAAGTCAATCAACATTCCGACCAGTCGTCTTCTATCATCACCTTTTCTCTTGCAGTGTCGTCGATGTCACTCTGAACAAATAAAGTGTGGTCATCGTCAGATATTTTGTGCTCTTGGACTGACACCTGGTGTCGTCGTTGCACCCGATCGAACTGTCCTCCGTCAGTTCTCTGACCCTCTCTTGTCGGTTATGTTTTCCTGCTGCGTGAGCAAAGTGATTTGACGATTCCTGATGGTTGCAATTTTTTTAAATGCGGGACGTTGTCTCTGTCCATGTCGATGGCCAATGCTGCCATGCAAGACAGTTCAGTTTTGGGTTACGTAGCATCGCCGCTTTGTTGTCTTCGATTGCCTTTTCCACAGTCCACTTCTCCTTATTTAAATTTATATCTTGTATTTATTCACGTTGGTGCCTTCATCGTTCCCTTCTCCCCAGCAGCTTGGGCTGATTGATTCATAAATGTAGCGATTTGTAGAGCTTTTCACATAATATGTCTGTCTCATTCAGGTATGCAACGCATCTTATCTTGATACCCATTTCTCCAAATCAGCGCTAGTCGGCTGATGGCAGGTCAAGAGTTGAACTGTCGAGATTGCACTTGGCCTTGTCACGTGGGCGGGTTACGTAGTTGTGTGTACTTTCCCCGACCTCCTGCGTAGCATCCCGGAACTGTGTCGTTCAAATACTTCATTTTGTTTTCTCACTGGTATTCATCAAAGTGCTATTCTCATTGTTTTGGCACGTTGGTTCTTTTTTTGTCTGTCGTTATCGCTGGACACAATGTCTTACATGATTTCCTTCGATTTCTTTCCTCAAATGAATCTGATAATTGCTAGTCTTTTGGCATCTTCAGTTGCTGTTGAATGCAATGACATCTTCAGCATACTCTATCTGATCAGTCCATACTTGTATTTGGTCAATCTCCTCTAGCTCTAGGGTTATGGTATTGATATGTATTAGCCGTATTGTAAATAGATGTATGTGTGATCTTTGTCCTTGTTACTGTATACCGTCGGTCAGTAATATACTATTTGTTGATTTTTGTTGGTGTTTATTGTCTCAATACAGAAGGCACCAATACCTGAAATGTACAGAACAGGAATTAACACACATAGGCTACACCATCTCACACATATACTAGCTACACAAACTCCAATGACCATGCCTTGGAACAGTACAATCTCCAACTGAAAACACTTAAAATCCTACAACACAATGTCCGTGATTGGCATACATGCAAAACATCGCTTTGTAACATATATAATGAAAACAACCCAGATATAATACTAATAAGTACACACGGCGAACCCGAGAACACCAAAATCAAAATATTTAACTACGACACCTACCAATCGAACAAAAGTGGAGAAAAACATGACGGAGTTGCCTTGCGGTGAAAAAGGTATCAAACACATTAATAGACAACTTTAACAGCGAATTTTGCCATTAAAGTACAGACGACACAGGGCGAAATAATCGCAACAACATACCTACCCCCAAGAAGACCATCCTCCCTATTGAAGACCTACTGAAACTAACAAATTATAATATCCCAATGTACATCCTGGGAGATTTTAATGCAAGACACCGCAGTTTTAGCAACGGCAACAATAACCAGATAGGCACAGCATTGGAACGTATAATCAACACTGGCAGACTACTTCACCTGGGCCCGCACTTCACCACCTGGAAGGGACCAAACGGCGTTTCAACACCCGACAAAATCTTCTGCAACAACAAGGCATTCCTTAACTACCACATAGAGCAAGGCCCCATCACCCCAAGCGACCACATTCCGATAATATTTACAATTTCCACCAGCCCAATTCAAACAAAAATACCACCAAGGCTCCAGATGAGCAAAACAGACAAATAAATCTAAAGATGCAACACTCGAGGAAATTGACGAACAGGTAGACAAGCTACACAACACAATAAAACAAGCAATCAACCAGACAACCCCAATAACGTCATAAAGAACCCTCCCGAGTAACAAACCCAACGAAGACTTAAAGAGACTACAGGTACAATATTGTAGGGGTATCGAGATATTAATGTTGTCTAGCATTCAGGATGGAAGGAAACTCTAATGTGGTTTTCTTATATAATATATATAAGTTATATGATAGACAGTCTGGTGCTGGAGATGCCGTGTGGTGGGGAGCAGCTCAGTAGAAGACGTTCGGGAGTATCGTGTTGAAGGAGGTAGATGTGCAGGAGCTTGTTAGAGAAGGTGTTGCCTGTTGCTGGCCTCCTGGTTGAATGAAATGTTAACAGCGTGTTGCTGGAGGAGATGTTGCTTGTTCAAGAAGAATGGTCAGAATGAGAGTTGGTTGGTGAGGAAGCTCAGAGAAGGACATGCTCGCTGGCGGGAGCGAGGACCGCCAGGCAGGCGGAGGAGGCGAGGGTCGCCAGGCAGCGGCAGAGGAGGAGGTGTTGCTTGTTCAAGAAGATTGGTCAGACTGAATCTCAATGGAGAGACAGAGCTTATATACCCAGCAGCAGCCGCTATGAGTCATGGTGGGAAAACCCGAGAAGTAGCCGGTGAATAGTTTCCTAAGATACGGTAACATCTGGTTGTTGCTAGGAAGGCGGCACATTGGAATGCGATAGCAGGTGGTGAGTGCTACGCAGTTGTAGGCTGTAGGAGAAGTCCACTATTAACACTCCTCCAGGCGTGTAGGAGACTTGTTGATTGTAGAGTTGCTTAGCACATGTGAGAAGACCGGGCGGTGCATGCCTCATGTGAGACAACGGCGATGGCGTGATGAGCCGATCGCTGAAATACAACTGTCCAGATACACACTATCTGTGGGAGAAGGGAGAAAAAGGGTGTGTGGAGGCGATGAATGTTGTGTTTCACGACAGGTACGGGTCGTCAGATGCGCCTGCTGGGTGTGTGGGGCCTGGATCAGGAGCAGGGCTGGGTCAGCAGAAGGGTTGGCTCACAGCAGCTGGGTCCACGACAGCAGCAGGGTGGGACATTAGCAGGGAGTACCTGAGGGAGAAAAAGAGGGTGTGGAGGCGATGGATGTTGTGCCTCACGACAGGTACAGGGTCGTCAGATGCGCCTGCTGGGGTGTGTGTGGCCTGGATCAGGAGCAGGGGCTGTCAGCAGAAGCGGGTTAGGCTCGTGACAGCAGCTGGGTCCACGACAGCAGCAGGGTGCAGGACATTAGCAGGAGTACCTGAGGAGAAAAGGGGTGTGGAGGCGATGGATGTTGTGTGCTTCCTCACGGCAGGGTACCTGGGCCGGGGTCGTCAGAATGTGGTGCGTGAGGCAGGAAGAGGAGCCGGTGTCTGCTTGAAGACTGGGAGCGTGATCAGTGTCTCCTCCATCCTGTGTGAGTGCTCTCCGGAGTCACCATTGTAGGGGTATCGAGATATTAATGTTGTCTAGCACTCAGGATGGAAGGAAACTCTAATGTGGTTTTCTTGTATAATATATAAGTTATATGATAGACAGTCTGGTGCTGGAGGTGCTGTGTGGTGAGGGGCTGCTTGGTAGACGTGCGGTGAGTAGCTTGTTGAAGGAGGTAGATGTGCAGGAGCTTGTTAGAGAAGGTGTTGCCTGTTGCTGGCCTCCTGGTTGAATGAAATGTTAACAGCGTGGAGCTTGCTGGAGGAGATGTTGCTTGTTCAAGAAGAATGGTCAGAATGAGAGTTGGTTGGTGAGGAAGCTCAGAGAAGGACATGCTCGCTGGCGGGAGGCGAGGACCGCCAGGCAGGCGGAGGAGAGGCGAGGGTCGCCAGGCAGCAGAGAGGAGGAGGTGTTGCTTGTTCAAGAAGATTGGTCAGACTGAATCTCAATGGAGAGACAGAGCTTATATACCCAGCAGCAGCCGCTATGAGTCATGGTGGGAAAACCCGAGAAGTAGCCGGTGAATAGTTTCGTTGCTAAGATACGGTAACATCTGGTTGGTTGCTAGGGAAGGCGGCACATTGGAATGCGATAGCAGGTGGTGAGCTGCTACGCAGTTGTAGGCAGTTGTAGTGGAGAAGTCCACTACAATATAATAACTAGGACATTTATGGAACAAACAGGGCCCACTAGAGATCTACTCCGTAATATAAGAGAAATCCAACAAGACTTACAAGAAGAGTACAGGCAAATTAATAACGAAAAATGGAACAATCTAATAAAAAACATAGACACCACAAAAGACTCAAAAACTTCTGGCAAAACATCAACAAACTACTTTGCACGAAAAAACAGACAATAAACTACATTAAAGACCAAAACGGACAAAAACTCTATACAGACCATGAAAAAGAAGAAGCCTTCAGAAGAGAATAGAAGAAGATCATCAGAATATCATAAGAAGAAAAAGAAAGTTTTGACGAAGAAGACGAAGAGTTAAAGACTGGCAAAGAGAACAAAGCAATAGACTGACTTCCTACCACACAGGAAACCCAGAAAGACTGAGACACAATAAATTAATAGATCACGACAAACTATTACACTGCCTACGCAAATTCAAAAGAAAATCCCCTGGAATGAGCGGCATAACCCGAAACATGTTATTAAAGCTGCCCAGCAGACCAATGGAAGCTCTGATAAATATTTACAACTCAACCTTATCCGCTGGTTACTTACCCGATGCTCTCAAGCGGAAGGCCAAACAAGGATCCAAAACAGATAATACACTACAGACCTATATCCTTACTGGAAATAACCGGGAAACTCTTGGAACGCATACTAAATAATAGACTAGATAAGTTCCTGGTTAACCACAACGAACTCAACCCAAGACAACACGGCTTTAGAAGAGGTAGAGGAACCCAAACGGCAATAGCAATAATAACAGAAATCATACCCAAAGAAAAACAGCAAGGAAACCAAGTAAACATAATCTTAATAGATGTGGCAAAGGCATTTGATAAAGTGTGGTGCAACGGACTAGCGTATAAAATACTAAAACTAGACCTACCTGCAGAAATAGGAGAAATCCTATGTGACTATCTTCAAAACAGGACAGCACAACTACAAATTGGCAACCATTTAGGTCTGTAGTGGATTTTCCCCACAAACGCTGTTTGTCGCTGAGTAGCCGACCCCGCGAATTCCCCAGTGTATGCCTCGTAGTCATCAACCAGCGCCGCCATACATCACGGAGGTCAACTACTAAGCCACGCCTACCCCCGCTATTTAAGACCTGACCTCGTGATGACCTGCCTCTTCTTCTAGCTACAGCCGCAGCAAGCTACACCTCCTCCTCTGCCGCTGCCTGGCAGCCCTCGCTCCCGCCGGCGAGCATGGCGACCCACAAGCTGTCTTCCTCTGAGCATCCTCACCAACCAGCTCTCTCTACATCACGCTTGTAACCACGCTGCCACTTCCCAGCACCAAGCTGCATTGTACATCCAATACAACATGTATACAGAGAGCAACAGTGAGTTTCCTTTCTCCATCCCATCCTGAGTGTGAACCCAAACACCCATTACCCCACAAATGGTGACCCCAGGAGATTCGCACTCACACAGGATGGAGGAGAAACAGATCACGCTCCCAGTCTTCAAGCAACATGGAAGACTGGCTTATCCACCCAGTGTACTGCGCACATCATTGTCATTCCTAAAAATCCCATTTAATTCATATTACGCTATATAACATTCAAATCCACCGCCTGTAGAACCTCAGAAAACGGGAAACATTGATAAAGGACAACTCACCTACTCAATGTTCCTAGACCATGTGTTGTATTGTACCCAGGTACAGTTATACCATATTAAGTGTATGTATTCATAGCATTAAGGAGAATTCAGGGTATGCATAAGATGAATGTTAAAGTCCAGTTGAGCCGGACTAGTGTACTGTAAGACTAAGTGTGGATCAGGGTTTGAAGGTCATACTATTTACGTCTGTGAGCGTGTAGCGAACATAACTTCCACAGATATCATATGAAAATACATGAGTACAATTATCTGGAAAAGGATAAATGTATCAGAACTATGTGAGGTGTTGGAAGTGATCCAGAAACTATACTTGAAAGGAAATATCTTGTATGTCGGTATGAACTTAATACACCTCGTATCCTCACGTGACATATACCCACGACAGGTACAGTGATCAGAGAATCTTATGTCTGTATTCAAATAGTGCAAGGTGTGAGAGGAGGATCCTCATTACAGTTTTAAGTGAAGTTGATACACCCCGCCATGAACATTCAGCCTTTGTTCAAGGCACGTCATGTACCCGCCTTGGGTGCCACGTGATATTATAACCCCATGAATTTTCCCACATCTAGCAAACCAAGACCTTACCTTAGTGTGTAATTTAGGATTAAAATATGTGTTTATAAGGCATGATTGACAATATACCGAAAAGTGTTCGGTGAGAACCATAAGAAACAAAAGTGCAGATTAAAGATTGGAAACTGTAGGCCTACGTGATGAGGAGCCGGGGCACGCCTCAGTCTTCCTCGTTCTACCACACCAGGTTCCATGCGGTCGAGTGCCTTGCCGCCCGGCCGCCATTATCCTGAGCGTCACAACAGGTGGTGACTACTCTCGCTATGCCAATCCACTGTGAACCTGTGATTTCCAGCGCACCACTCCAAATGAATAGTCACAAATAAGGAGACCGTGAGAAACTCTGGGTCGTCACTTGGAGCGACCTATAATACCAGGCGTAGAAATAGTGCTGATATGTCTTAGTGAAGCTCTCGTTTTACCCATCAAGGGCGGTGTGAACGAGGTGCCTGTTGTGTATACCTAAAAGTCACAAGGAGTCCCATACTTGTAGGTATGGAGTGTAACATGTGTGTTGAGATGGTGCTACTATGTATGATAACCGACGGTGCTATATTCCATACAGGTGGAGCAGTCTGATGTGTTAAGGATAGTGTAAGAAGGACTGACCGAGGTAAGGTGGTCACAGATTGTTATGCAATAAGTAGGTGGATGACACGCCATCAATGTAAGAGTCTGGGGCCCATCTGGGTAACCACATTTTCGTTGTTCTTCTGAGGAAGGCCAATTCATGTATATGTTTTTTACCAGTATGTTTTATAGGAATAAATCAATTAAGACATGTTATGGTTTCACCCTTCTTTCCCCTTATCAATCTGGTCAATGGAAAACCTTACCCAATGCCTAGTCCACTCTGCATGCTACCTAACGAGCTACATGCTGTCCAGAGGGGGTCTGGTGGCAGCGACCCTTAGAAATTAGGATTAGAGTTAAGTCATCCCCTTAAACTTAGTGACCCCAGAATCTGGTAGTATACCAGAAGCAGCTCTCATCGACTCTACAGCTACTGTCTCTAAACCGCAGGTTAGACACCCTAGAGCAGCACTATTTCTCTAAGCAGACACCAGCTCCTCTTCCTGCCCCAAGCACCACGTCCTACCGACCCCAGCACACCCGTCCTGCCTCAGACGCCGCCCCCGGCCCAGCAGTACCCCCCTGCTACTGTCCTGCACCCTGCTGCTGTCGTGGACCCAGCTGCTGTCACGAGCCCTCATCCGCTTTGGACGCAGAGCTCTGCTCCTGACCCAGGCCCACACACCAGCAGGCGCATCTGAGGACTCTGTACCTGTCGAGGAAAACACAAAATTCATCACCTCCACAACTCTCTTTCTTCCTCTCTTCTCCCACAGATCTTGTGTGTCTAGACAGTTGCCTCCACTAGCGGCCGGCTCATCCACGCCATCGCCGTTATGGCTCACTGTGGCATGCACCGCCCGTTCTGCCTCACATGTCCCATGCAACCCTGCAGACAACAAGTCTCCTACACCGCCTGGAGGAAAGGGGGAGTATTGTAGTGGATTTTCCCTACAAACGCTGTTTGTCGCTGAGTAGCCGACCCCGCGACCCCAGTGTATGCCTCGTGGTCTGGGTCAACCAGCGCCGCCATACATCAAGGAGGTCAACTACTAAGCCACGCCTACCCACGCTATTTAAGACCTGACCTCGTGATGACCTCTCTTCTTCTAGCTAAACCCAGCAAGCTACACCTCCTCCTCCGCCGTTGCCTGGCGGCCCTCGCTCCCGCCGGCGAGCATGGCGACCCACAAGCTGTCTTCCTCTGAGCATCCTCACCAACCAGCTTCCTTTACATCACGCTTGTAACCACGCTGCCACTTCCCAGCACCAAGCTCATTGTACATCCAATACAACTTGCTCGGCGCAGAATACTCCGGCTACACCAACGCTCTCTCCACCCTGGAAATGCCATCCCTCAGTGACCTCCACCACCAAGCACTGGAAAGGTTTGGCCGTGGACTATTGCACCACCCTCGCCATAGCCACCTCCTGCCACCTGCAGCCTCCCACCCAACTCGCGCAGTCCGCCACTACAACAAAATTCAGCCGATAGATATAAGAACAGCACCATCCCATCTATTGTTAAAATAATAAACAACTCCTGATTTATGTACTGTACAGCCCTGTAAATATATTCAATGCATATTATATCATTATGTCTAAATCAAATGTAAGTCTGTATATTTTCAGCCTGCAACTCTATTAATAAACCGTTTATTATTACTATTAGTAGTAGTATACCGAGAGCACATTGTGAGTTTCCTTTCTCCATCCCATCCTGAGTGTGAACCCAAACACCCATTACCCCACAGGTCCACCCTTCGACCTAGAAAGCGGAGTGCCCCAAGGAGGTGTCCTATCCCCAACACTATTCTCCATATAAACGAGCAACTTACCTGAACCAGGGCAACATAGCAAATGTAACGACCACAGTCATACACGTCAGTTGGCGCCGAAATCAAATGATTCATATTACGCTCAATAGCCCACAAAACATGTAACTCTGCTTTTATTTTGAGTCCTCCATCTGAGGAGTCCGTTTTCTCATCACTTCAAGACGCCTCACTCCTCCGTTATCCCATTTTCTCTGACTTACTGAAACCAACCTCTCTATAAAATGAATTTGAATGTGAGAGAGAACACCCTTGTTTTGAGTCCACTTAGATATGTTTGATTACAGTTAAAGCATACAAGATCCTTTTTGAGTGATGTTGAACGCTTTAACTGTCATTATTATAGTAACATTGGGTAGGTAAGTGAGTGTTGAGTCTGCCAGGACGATACCCATCGGTTTCGTTCCCTAAGAATGACCATGGGTCTCTGATCGCTACTGAAGTTGTATTATTTTGTCGCCCCAACGTCAGAGAATCTGATGTTTATAGTTTAGTTAGTGTCAGTTGTCTATTTAAGAAAGTCATTAATTTCCTGAATTATTCTGTCAACCGGTATAATCTGCAAGGTCTAACGTCTCCCTGTGAATAGCTCCTTGTTCACCTCAGGCCTGAGCTCGCAGAATTAATGTTATCAACGTGTATATTCCACCTTTTCCTGGCAAGCTCAACCTCTGATTAGATTATATTAATAGACATAGGAATTACTGATCAGGAACACGAGTTCATAATTAAGTATACGGTGATCCAAAATGGTAGAAAGGTATGTTGTTGGTAAGATCGACCTTTCTTGAATAAAGGCTGGCTGCCGCTGTGGTGCGTATATACCTCTACGGGGAGAATCACGCATTCGTGACTCTTCACGTATCTCCAGGTATGTTCACGTGTGTTCCACCTATTAATTCAGTTTAACTTAGTAAATTTTGTGAATATCAGTGTTCATGTTTTAAAAGAGTAACTTCGGTGCCAATTAAGTCGAGTAACGAGAGATGTAGATATCGGCTGGACCGTTGCCGGGACGTATGTTTTATAGTTGAAGATTATTGAGGCATTCGTGACTCTTCCTCAACGTATCTGGTGTGTTGAGCTGAATACTCATCGTACGTGGGTAAGTGGCACGGGTCGTTAAATGCCGTTAATTCGATAGGATCAAACTGTGAAGTCCTGCAACTCAGGCTCCAGCTCCTTAGCGTGTGTCAGTCTACAACCGACCCCGGCAGCGATCTTCATTTGTTATGGACTCCCAGGATATATACCTGGGGCACTCCTCACAGTTACATGGGTCTAAGTATTATTGTATCTTGATTGGAGGATTAACTAACAGAAATATGGAAATCCCTGGTTAAGTAGTGAACCCAAAAAGTTGATATTACCAGGAAATATGTTATGTGAGTTGAGTACATGAACTGAAGGAAAGTATCATGTTCATGCCGATAGAACGTGAGGTTGCAGCGTACTGTATGT
>NW_024744839.1:8734703-8838101 GCF_018991925.1 Homarus americanus | reverse complement strand
CACTTATAGACGTGAGTTAAGTGTGCCTATTTGGGAAGCGATAAGGATTGAGCACTCTTTCCAGGTGGGAACCCCAGCATGATCACGGTTTTCCTGAAAGACTCGGCTGGATGGGCTGTGTCTCGTGTCTAGTACCTGAGTAGGTGAACAGTTGCAAATCTCGGCCAGAGGACGAATACACTTTTGAGGGTGCAGGTCCCTAGCTAGAGTGAAAGAAAAGGCGGTAGGAAGGAAAGAGCTCAACCTGATGTTAAAGTATCATACATAACTGCTCTCCAGCTGGAGGGTCACTCACACCAATTAGTGGGGAGGGCAAGCTGGTGCTCCCATAAATCCAAAACAAGCCTGGGGGAGCTGACGATGGAGGTCCAAACAGATGGCCAAACAATGGCATAAGAGAGAGGGCGGTCTTCACAGTTCTTGGCCTGCAGAGGTTTGCTAGAGAGGTCTTTAGTTCAGGAGCGATGTGAAGTGTCGTCTCCTGGTCAGGCATGGCCGTATTTATACACCTGATGAGACCAGGATTTGGGGTGAGCGAGCTGAGAGGGCCAATCAGCGGCCAAGCGGTGTGAAACGCCTCTGATCCTGAGCTGAGGTTGAAGGTCGAGACTAGGTCGGCATCGTACCCTCATGTCCACCGTATAGACCTAGCCCCTTGGCGGCTGGCTGTACGCTGATTGGTTGCAGGCGTGGAAGGAGCCTGTTGGGAGTTGTAGGGGAGAGGATCCATACACATTTCCCCCGGGCGCCGCGAGGCTGAGCTGGTCTCAAGGCGCCCCGCCACACACGATACATACCGCAGGTACGATGATCGGGCTACCATGTGTAATAACCCATCTAGTGACACAAAACATGAGAATACAGGGGGAGAAAGAGGTCGGGATTAGAGAGGTTGCGCGCAATGGTTGCCAGTTCGTTGCTGCAGGCGCAACCCCTGGCCCCTCAGCTGGGATGACCTCAACAGGCGACGTCAGAGAGGTCCATGGCAGGAGCATGCTCTACGTCAGAGGAGGTCCATGAGGTGCAGGTTCTGGCGACAGAGGAGGGTCCAAGGCAGGAGCAGTCTTACAGAGGAGGAGGGTCTATGATAGAAGGAGGGTCCATGGTGGTGGAGCAGTTCTGGCACGGAAGCAGGTTTACAACAGCAGCAGGGTCCAGCACAGGAGCAGGGCACTCTGAGGGTGAAAGAGGTGCCCAGGAAATGCCGTGGGCGTGGTACCCCTGCCGTGGTAACCGTAGGTAGACTGGTGCAGGCGAAGCTTGCCAGGTGCTGTTAGCCTAAATTCAACGTGTAAGGTGGCCGGCACGACTCGGTTCATGCTGACGGTGGCCGCGTCTGCCATCTTGGATAACTGCCAGAACTTTGTTGAACGTGGTAACTACCTGAAGGGTCCATCGAGGGGCGTAGTGGGCTGGCGGGAGCATCATGCCTGACGAAAGATACTCGCTGTGAGTAGTATGAGGATGTTCAGGCGCCGAGGAGGCTGGCGTGGAGCAGCAGGCCTAGTCGCAGAAACTGCTTGGTCGAGCGGAGTAAGTCGACGAACGCAGAGTGGTTTGGTAGAGGTCAGAGGGCAAGAAGTCCCTGCAGGCGGAAGGGCGCTCGCTTAGTGTGGAGATCTGCTGGCTACAGTCCATATCTCTCGGTGGATGCACGGATGCCGAGGAGCATTTAAGGGAAGCGACCAGTCCAGCTGGCGGGTCGGCTGTGCCTTGAGCCTCTTCAGCCGTCGTGAAACTGCTCACCGCGCCAAGCGGTTTGAGGGTGGCGTTGTAGTGCATGCTCAGGACGCGCCGAGAACTGGTGGAGGTCCTTGAGTTGCACCCAACTGGGCTCTCGTCAGTGATGACGGCTGCGGAGGCCAAACGGGAAACCCAACCGACATGAATGCGTGGACGTAAGTCTCTGCTGCAGCATTGGGCATGGGAATGCTTCGTCCACCTGGTGAAGTAACGATGCAGGTGAAGGCGTAGGTGCTACTGCGATGAGGAAGAGTCCCATGATGTCGAGGTATCATTTGAAACGTCTCTTGGTATTGTGGCAATTTGTGGCGATTTATGTATTTTTGAGGACTGGCAGGCCAGGCACTGGGCAGCCCATTTTTAAAAAACAGACTGATGCCGGGCCAGACGACACGTTGCGGGAGGAGGCGCTGGCGCCCGCACACCGCGGCTGAGACCATGATGCGGCCGAAACAGCAGCAGTGGACGGGAGTATGAAATTAGTCTAGGGCTACCAGGATGCTGACCGACCACGCCAATTTTATGTTCGTGCTGGGAACAGGGAGTTCTGGAGTGGAGGCCTGAGGGGATAAGCCCTGTAGTGCTGCTAGTCTTCGCTGTTTCTTGAGCCAAGGTGAGTTGCCCCATAATCACGGGGTGAGACAGAGGGAAGAATGTTGGATATACACGAGGAGAGGCGTCGGCGATTTCGTTGTATGTTTTAATGTGTTGGATGTCATGAGAATTTGAGATGTGCTTGCGTGAGGACACGAGGTAAAGGTGACTGGGAAGCTGGAAGCAAGGCGTGGACGAGGCCCAGATCACGAAGATGGCAACTGACGTGGCCTTGACAGAAGGCGTTGGAAATGTTTGACAGCCAGGTATATGGCCAGAGTTCCCATCAGGTTGTGCTGTGGCTCTGGAGGGGTGGCTAGCCATTGTGGGAGAAGAAAGCAACTATGTGGGAGACACCTGTTGATCTCCTGTTGCAAGACTATGCCCACTACAGTAGAAGAAGCGTCTGCTGTAGAGTGGTCCCAAAGTTAGGTGGGGGCCAGAAGGTGAGGCGGTAATGTGCTGCTTGACAGTGGTGAATGCCGTAACAGCCCTTGATCCACACGAGGAATCAGAGACTTGTAGTCCCTTGAAATAATAAGGGGGATTTAGACGGTGGCAGCAAAAAATGAAGGTGGTAGAAGTTGACTAAACCAGGAACCCCGATTTTTCGCTTCAGGTTTAGAACCCTCAACAGCAAAGTATTCTATTGTAGGGGCTATGCACCATCAGAGACTCTGTGACCGAGGAAGTCGATGGAGGAGGCTCCGAAGACGCACTTAGCAGGGTGAACTTTCATGTTGTTGTTCTGCAGGCGTTGGAGGAAGAGTTGTAGGTGGTGTTGATGCTCGGCAGGCATCGAAGATGCGATGAGGATGTCGTCAATGTAGACGGTGACAAAATCGTAGGTCGCGAAGCATATGGTCCATGTACCTCTGGAAAGTCTGTGCTGCATTGCGCAGGCCGAAACTCATGAAAAAATACTCGAAGAGTCCGAACGGAGTGGTGATGGCTGTCTTCTGGGTATCTGCAGGTGCTACAGGGATCTGGTGGCAGGCACGCTCCAAGTCGATCTTCGAGAAGATAGTCTTGCCATGAAGTTTGTGGTGGAAGTCCTGGACATGCGGAATAGGGTACCTGTCAGGTTTGGTGACAAGGTTCAGGGCTCTGTAGTCGCCACACACCCTCCAGTCGCCAGGGGTTTGCTTAGGAACCATGTGAAGAGGCGATGCCCATAGACTCTTTGAAGGACAGATGATGCCGTCTTTCAGTAGTTTGTTGAATTCTGCTTTGGCTGTGTTCAGGAGCTCAGGGCGCAGGCGGCGAGGGCGTGAGAAGACTGGTGGACCTTCGGTTTCGATGTGATGAAAAATCCCAGACATAGGTGGTGGGGGTAGAAAGACTGGGGGTGAGAAAAGCTCCTTGAATTCGTCGAGCAGGGAGGAGAACTCGTTGGAAGGCGCAAGACAGGTGATAGTGTCGGTGTGTCTGGCACGAGAACCCTGGATCTTGCGTGCTGTAGGCTCATGGATGAGGCATAGATGGCTTGGGTCGACGCCGAGCTAGTGGAAGGTGAGGAAGTCGAAACCAAGGATGAGTTGAGACACGTCTGCGATCACTAATAACCAACGCAGAGTCTTGGGCAGACCGAGGTCTAAAGCGAGGGTGCGTACACCGTAGGAGGCGATGGGGGTACCGTTGGCAGCGAACAGGTCATAAGAGGGTTGCTTTAACGTGTCTCGTAGTGAGGGAGGGATGATGCTGACCGATGAACCTGTGTCGATGAGGAACTTCTTGCCGGAGGTGCGGTCGGTGACGTGCAGTAATGAGACACCTGAAGGGACGGGGGCTAAGGCGTCTACCAGCCTCCGGTGTTGCCGTTTCCCGAGTAGGTGCAGTGGGGCCGAAAGTCCGGTAATACCAGCAGAGGGTATATTTGTTGTGCTGGGGGCTGGCTGCTGTGCGTCGGGACTTGTAGGGCATGGTGCGTGAGTCAGGAACTGGCACAGCAGCGGGTATGGAGGAGCAGAACTGTTCAATGGTGTCCATCCTGTGGTTCAAAGTTTGCAACAGGTCCCTGATGTCTTGTGAGGTATTGTTCGGCTGAGGGGTGTTGACCCGGCTTACAAGTTCGGTGGTAGGTACTGGTGTGACCGTGGGGTTGTCCATGGCGGCAAGGCGCTCAGCAGCGCACTCGTTGAAAATTCTGTCTGTTGCGGTTGCATACAGTTCTGGTGCCATAGAGTAATCTACTGCGGACAGGATGTTGCGTACTTGTGTGGGTAGCTTTTGTGCGTGAAGCTGGTGCAGGATAGAGTCAGGAAGTCTGTCTGTGTGCCGGGAGTTCAACCTGCACATCTCCTCCCAGAGAAATCCTGGAGTTGAGTTTCCAAGGGAGATAGAAGATAGGTTCTGTAGGAGACTGGGGCGGGTCCGTTGGTAATGCGTTTTTAAGGCATCCTGCAGAGTGGCGAATTTGTTGTTCGCTGGAGGGTTGGAGATGGTCTGTGAGACTTGTGTGGCAACTTCATTGGGCAAGGAACAGAGCAGGGTGCCTTACTTTTGCTCGTCTGTAGCTGTAGAGCCGATGAGGGTTGCTTCCACATGAACTAACCAGTCCTCTACGTTGTGGTTGAAGGTCGGTAGAAAGATCCGTCCGTCCATTCTTGCGGGAGTATGTCACACCTGTTAGGGAAGGATGAGGGATGGGTGCTTGTTCCGACCCCCTTCCGTGTTCACAATCTCCTGGGAGGGAGGTGAACAGTTGCAGGGGGGACTTCTGGATGAATACACTTTTTTGGGTGCAGGTCCTTAGGCCAGAACTAAAAAACAAAAGAAAAATAGGAGAATAGGCGAAAGAGCTCAAACCACGTTTGGAATATCGCACAATAGTTGCTCTCCAGCTGTGATGTGGGTCACTCACACCGCCAGTGGGGAGAACAGACTAATGCGTTATAAACCTTACGGTCGTGAGATGGTGTCGTTGTGGAGTAGTGGGTGGTGCAGGTAGGCGGTTGGCCTAGGCTGGCAGCAGGCAGGACGATCTTCTCAGCTCCAGGAGTAAGGCAGCAGAAAGGAGTGTGGTATTCACGGCTCCAGGGGTCACCAATTCTAGCATACTGTATGAGACCAGTTGTCAATTATCTTAGTATGGGCACACAAACGTACGTACATGTAGATATCTCACACCCAGGAATGAGGTAGAATAGAAACTCACAATGCACTTTCTGTATATATATTGTTGTACAGCTCAGTGCTTAGGAGTGACTAGGCTTCTGAGGAAGCTGGGTGGTGAGGAGCTGTGAGAGATGTTGCTGGTCCGGTAGTCGAGTGTAGAATGGTCTCCCTGGCCAGGCACGGCCGTATTTATACAATTTACGAGGATCAGGATTTGGGGTGAGCGTAGCGAGAGGGCCAATCACAGCGGCTTAAGCGTAAGGTGTGAAACGTTCTGATCCTGAGCTGGAGGTTGAAGGTCGAGACTAGGTCGGCGATCATACCCCTACGTCCACTGCATAGACCTAGTCTCTCGGCGTAGCTGGCTGTACGCTGATTGGCTGGTAGGCGCGTGGCTGGAGCTCAGTTGGGAGTTGTAGGAGAGAGGATCCATTACAAGGTTATAAGTTGATTTGGGATAGTGTCAAGTGTGTCATATTATCCACTTGCAGTGACAATGGAATAATATGTTGATTGTTAAATGTTGTAACCAAGTATTGATGATGTAGTTTGTTACTTATAAAAATAAGACCTGCGGGTCCAGTGTTATTGACTGTGTGTAGTAATTTCTAAATCTTACTTGTCAAAGAAATAATACAACAGTTGTCTAATGGAGTAATGAGAAATAGTTGTTGAATGGTATAAGTACTTGGAGTTGTTGAATGGTATAAGTACTTGGAGTTGTTTAATGGTATAATAAGTATTTGGAGGTGGTTAATGAGGTAATAAGTTCTTGAAGTGTTTGATGACTTAATAAGTTAATTGCGGTTCTGTTTTGTCTGAGTGAATCTAAGATGCATCTTATCCACTCACTGTGTTAATAAATATTGAATTAGTAATCTACGAGTATCACCACTACTCCTTCTAAATATTGGTTCCCAGAAAATAATACTTAATTGCCTATACATCTACCACACTACCCAAAAACATTCCATGAGTTATGTTATATAATGAAAAGTCTGGGTGGTGGCAGCTACCCTTTGTAGGTATAAAAAGTGTTGTACTAAGAATAACATGGTTCCCCAGACTAACCCATGTATAAGAATAGACGTAAAACAGAGTATACTTCAGAAAGGTAAGAACATTGAAACTGAGAGTATAATATACATGAAAGAAATGAAAGATTTGGAAAGTACAAGAAGAGAAAGATAAGACATGTATGTACATTGTGGAACTAAAACCACAGCATAGAAATTATTAAATAAACACACCACGAAAGTCTAATATAAAACACATACATAACTAAGACAAGAATTTCTTATATAAGAATACTAAAGAATATAAAGTATATTTATAAATAAAAAATTGAAGAATACTCACAGAAAAGAATATCTGGATGGTAAATTATAAAATGAGAAGAACTCGGCCCATTACACGAACACATTATCTTTGCAGATGACATCACACAAATCATATCATATCCCGGAAAATCAGAAGCAATGATGGTGTGGGGTTTCGAGATGTTGGTTCACACTCAGGATGGGTTGGAGAAAGGAAACTCACAATGCGCTCTCTGTATATATATTGTATTGGATGTACAGTGCAGATTGGTGCTGGGAAGTTGCAGCGTGGTTACAAGTGTGGAGTAGAGTGAGCTGGTTGGTGAGGAGCTTGCTCAGAGGAGGTGTTGCGTGCTGCGTGGCTGTAGGTAGAAGAAGGGGCAGGTCACGGCGAGGTGAGGTCTTATATAGCGGGGGTAGGCGTGGCTTGATAGTTGTCCTCCGCTTTTTTAGGCGGCGCTGGTTGCTGACGTTAGACCACGAGGCGGAGGCTGGGGAATTCGAAGGGGGGTCAGCTAGTCAGCGGCAAATGGCAGTTGTAGTTGTAGGGGAGATATCCACTACAATACTCCCCCTTCCCTCCAGGCGGTGCAGGAGACTTGTTGTCTGCAGGGTTGTATCCCACATGTGATGTCATGGTCACGTTGACTGCTAGTCTGTTTAACTAATGATTCTTATTAAACTCCACGACCGCAAAACATGAGTGGGTTAGCGACCCCTGAGAAGAAGTGTTTTTCCCCATCGACGCTACACTTGTGTTCCCTCCCAGTGTCCCGCCTTTGTGAAGACGACAGTTGTCAATACATTGGCTATTCCACTTTCTCCTGGGAAGCTCAATCTTGAATTAGTCTGTGTAAATCAACTCAAGTAATTCGCCAGACCTTTGTCAACTGAGGGTCATCCTTGAATGAGTAACAGTTAGTTTGTTTGTAGTTACTGTCATTGCGTGAGTAACGATCGCTGGCAACTCAGGGGTATATATACCCTGGGATCAGGCAGGGCTAGCGTCCCCTGACTCCATACTCTCCCGTTTCTCCAGATCCAATTGTGACTCTTGGATCACCCAACAACTGCCCTGGATGCAATAGATATCCAACAGGAATCAATATATGAAACGATGGCACCGATGCGGCCTGATTAATATGCTCCACTGCCTCGTGGTGCCAAACCCCAGACTCGCCACGTGTCTGGCTACCACCGACCATAGCAACGGTCGTGAGCCCCAGTGTTCCACCTTGGGACACTCCTTGGAAGTATATGTCATCAGAGAGTGTTGTAATATGTATGTTGGGGATAATTAGTTGGAAATAATTATCCCATGCTGGGTAGTGGACCCATGTATTTGCTGGTGTCAGTATTAACTTGTATGTTATGCGTGCGTCTCATATGCACTACCAACAGTTAGTAAGTTGTGTAAAATACCTTGTAAGGCATGAGAAGTAAAGTTGTCCACTTGGGACTATGAGTAAGGTCTTGTAACTGTACTGTAATGCCACGTACCACCAGTTGGTGTGAGAAGTAAAGTAATCTACAAGGAGTGCCATGTACTATGTATTGTGAGTAGGCCAAGGAATCGGTCCTGCTATGTAATGTAATGTAACACCAGTAAGGTTGTGTGTAGTAAGAGTGTAAGATCTGAGTAATTGCTGTTGAGTAAAGAAATAAGCAAATAAGTAAAGAAGAAAATACTGAGTCTGCAATAAGCCCAGGAGTTGAGCCTGGTAGTTATATGTTAATAATATCTCTTTTTCTCTTTGATTTCATATTAATAAACTTGTTCTTAGAGTATTTTAGGTGTATTCATTTCTCCCACAGTATTCTACCTTTATTTCCATCCAAGTGACTTGATACCAGAATTACCATACCCATGTGCCTAGACCCTCGTCCATGCTACCAAACGAATGTCCATGCTACCAAAAAGAACTGGGGTTATACAGTAACCAGTGAAGTAAGTAAATAGAACTTGTGAAGGAACTGAGTAAGAGTAAGAACTAAGACAAGAGAAGTAAGTAAGATAAGGGTGGTGTAGGTGTTGGAAAACACGAGCCCTTACAGTGAGACATAACGGCGAGGGTATGGATGAGCCGGCCGCTACGGGAGACAACTTTGTCTAGATACACGAGATCTGTGGGAGAAGCAGAGGGAGTAGGAGGGTTGTGGAGGCGAGGAATGTGGTGCTTCTCTCGCGGCAGGTACACAGTCCTCAGTAGCGCCTGGTGGGGTGTGTGGGTCCGTGTCAGGAGCAGGGGCCATGTCAGGAGGAGGGTCCTTGACAGCAGCAAGGTGCAAGACAGCAGCAGAGTCCACAACAGCAGCAGGGTGCAGGACAGGAGCAGGGGGTACCTGAGGGAGAAAAGAGGGTGCCCAGAAATGTTGTGGGCGAGGTGGTGCTGCAAGGGGTAATGGTGGTCAGACTGGCGGAGGAGTGCGGGATGAATGTGTTCAGGGCAGTTGGAAGGCTGGCATGAAGCAGTAGCCTTGAATGCAGACACCGCCTGACGTATTGTTTGTAGTAGGTCGTGACGGGCAGCAGGAGTGAAGTGGTCAAGGTCAAAAGTAAGGCGTGTGATTTGCTGCTTGATATTGGAGGCGGTTATGGCGCCTACCCATCTCCGTCGATGTCGCTTCGCCGTGTGGTTGCAGGGAGCCACACAGCGTCTAGTGTTAGCACCAAAACGTTGATGGTACCAACAGGGAGTAGATACACTGTGCTGGGGGCTGAGGGCGGCGTCTGAGGCAGGACGGGTGTGTTTGGGTCAGTAAGACGTGGTGCTTGGGGCAGGAAGAGGAGCAGCTGCATGCTTGGAGGAGCAGAGCTGCTCTAGGGTGTCTAACCTGCGGTGTAGGGACTGTAGCAGGTCCCGCACGTCTTGTGAGGCGTTGGTCTTCTGGGGAGTGCTGATCTGGTTGACGAGACCGGAGGAAAGTGAAAGTGTAGCTGCAGAGTTGTGCGCGGACGCATGGCTCACAGCAGTGTATTCGTGGAATACCCTGTCTGCCGTGGCTGCGTAGGTGGCCGAGGTAGTGGAATAGTCCAATACTGAGAGGACAAGACGAACTTCTGCGGGGAGCTTCTGAGTGTGAAACTGGCGCAGGATAGTGTCAGGAAGCCTCTCTGTGTGGCGGGAGTTCCGTCTACGCATCTCGTCCCAGAGACATGCAGGCGTGTTGTTGCCGAGAGACAGGATAAGTCTTGTAGGATAGTGGTGTGAGGCCACTGGTATCGCGTCTTCATAGCATCCCGTAGGGCAGCGAATTTGTTGTCAGTTGGAGGGTTGGTGATGGTCTCTGATACTTGCGTGGCGACTTCTGTGGATAGGGAACAGACCAGGGCGACGTACTTTTGTTTGTCTGTAACTGTAGAGCCGATGAGAGCTGCCTCCTTGTGGATAAGCCAGTCTTCAATGTTGTGATTGAAGACTGGGAGAGTGATCAGTTTCTCCTCCATCCTGTGTGAGTGCGTTCTCCGGGGGTCACCATGTGTGGGGTTTGGAGATGTTGGTTCACACTCAGGATGGGTTGGAGAAAGGAAACTCACAATGCGCTCTCTGTATATATATTGTATTGGATGTACAGTGCAGCTTGGTGCTGGGAAGTTGCAGCATGGTTACAAGCGTGGAGTAGAGAGAGCTGGTTGGTGAGGAGCTTGCTCAGAGGAGGTGCTGTGTGGCTGTAGGTAGAAGAAGGGGCAGGTCACGGCGAGGTGAGGTCTTATATAGCGGGGGTAGGTGTGGCTTGATAGTTGACCTCCGCTTTGTTAGGCGGCGCTGGTTGCCGACGTTAGACCACAAGGCGTAGGCTGGGGAATTCGAAGAGGGGTTGGCTAGTCAGCGACAAATGGCAGTTGTAGCTGTAGGGGAGATATCCACTACAATGGCACGCCATACGGCCTTAGCAATAAAAAAAGTAAATGACTACGAAAAGAAATGGAAAATACGGACAAACATCAACAAATTTAAAATCATACCAATTGCCAAGAAAAAGATTGAACCAGTAATAGCAGATGGAGAAATTTACCCTTACACCAACGAAGGCAGCATCCTGGGACTGAAAATCACAACAAATGGTTACCAGAGCTTCATCAACGAAAAGTCCACAAACTATGTAGCAAACTCTCAAAAATAAGAAGACTTAAAAACCTGAACATACCAAACAAAAGGAAATTATACATGGCACTAATAAAATCAGTAATGTGCTACCCGCCTTTTGTCATGATCGTATTGACGGCTAACCTGTTAAACTAATGATCCATATTACGCCTACACGTCCACAAAACCTTCTGAGTCTCCCAGTGGAAATGTCCACCGTTCTCTTTGTTTCCTTGATGACGTCTTCGAGATGTCGTATGTTTGTTGACCGAGCTGTAAACTCTTTCGGCTACCGAGACCCTGTAAACCTTTTTTTTCACCCATGAATATCAGAGACTCTGATAATCATAGTGAAATTGTGATAGGGAGTTTAACTGAGGATTTAGTTAATATTCTGAAGGGAACCTTTTTGAATCTGCTCCTCGGGTGTTGTAGCAAGGCGGTGTGTGTTGGGACCTGTTGCCATCCAATCTTTTGTGATCAATTTAATTCTTGCTTTTGATAGCTCAGTCAGAGCATTGTTTGTAAAGATAATAGTAGGGAATGAAACTGAGTTCGTAGTCTCAGTTTCAAACGTCAGAGTGTTACAGCAACATAATTCAGTGAAATGGTTGAGTAGGTGGAATCCGTGACTTTAGCGTGGGTGGAAGGTGGCGGTTCGTTTTCAAACAGTAAGCGCCATGCTCCTCCACCCACACGTAGGTCACTCCACCTTCTCCGTGTTGTAATTCACCATTTTTAAGTGATTTGACCTAACTAATAGTTTGATTATGCAAGTGTTAAAGCAATGTAGTTAATGTGCTTTGAGTAAAGTATGTTATGTCCTTAATTAATGTCCCTTTGAAACGTTGAGGTTCGTTATGAACCGTGAGTAAGCGCCATGCTCCTCCACCCACAGGTCACCTAACGCAGCCTAGGCCGTGTCTGTAGCGTGGATGACACATCCACTAGTCTGGGGAGATGTCTGAGGTCCAGTAGAATCGGGTATCCCCGTGAACCCCGACCGTCAGAAGCACCACTACCACCTATGGGGCCCACAGCTGGCCAGTATTCCCCCTGATGCCATGCCCCGTGGTGAACCCTGATTGTCAAGCCCACAAACCACTGCCAGCCCCATCATTGGTGGATGAGTACAATACATAGCTCAGTAGGGCTATTTGTGTGGTGGTGTTAGTCCACCGGAATTATCGGAGTGTTGGAAGGTGTCACTTGGTGATGAGACTCCCATGGCAGCCACTGGAGTGTTGCCCCTGGGGTATTGAGTGTTGTACTGGCAGGTGCCACTGGTTTTATTGGTGCTACGGTGCTGTGGGAGTTTGTGTGTTTTGGTGTGTGTACACCCGGTAGTGGTGCAAGTAAATTGAGCCTGAGGGCAGGGTACCAGGAGTTCCTATTTTGGGTGCATACAGCATCTTTCCTGAAACCATTTTTGTGTCTCAATAAACAGTGTATTTGTATGTGGGTCTATGATTCACCTATAGTATTCACAGTTGTTCTTTCCCTAATACTCGATACTATATTTACATGTACCCATGGGCCTTCCTCTCAATTCACGCTACCAGGTCAGAGTATCAACGTAAGTTGTAAGAGTGCCAAGCCCTCGTAGGGTGGCAGCTTATGTTGTGCGCTCTTACAATTGGTGGCCTCAGTGGTTCAGCAGTAAGTAATAGCAGCTCGCGCTCTTACACCTGTACCAACCAACTCATTTAGTGCAATGAGAATCAAGAAACTTCAAACGGTACAAAATAGAAACCTAAGATTCATATATAACATCAGTTACGAAGAAAAGTAACAAACGAAGAACTCCATAGAAGAGCCAACATCAATGCAGTAAACGTAGACATCTACATTCAAGCCAAAAGAACATGGGAAAAAGTACGAGTTAGACTCAGAAACAGTGGCTAACTGGCTCAACAACAAACCAGTAAGAAGAGCAAGAGAAGAACACGCTTGGTTCAGATTAAGCAGAATAAGAGTCGACAATCCACCACCAATACCAAAATACATCTAAAAACTATCAAATTCAATACAAAAACAAAAAGAACTGTATAGCTATTAAATACTGTACCTTCAAGTCAAGCTTCAAGCTTTCAATTAAACCAAAAAGATAGGACCACCTCCTTGTGAAAAAAGTAGCAAGTTGGATCCTACACCTCTTCTTAGAAATTAAACTTCCCTACTATATAAACAAAAAGCTTCAATTCTCTAAAACAGAAAAATGTTTCATCAAAAAGATGAGAGTGACCAACGGACACTATCCTTGGCCTCTCCAACCCTTGTCTTCTTGCCCCTTCCTTCCACTCTTATTAAAACAAAAGATACGTTGCTCAGCCAGCTCCACAAGAACCTGGCTAAAGGTCGTCACCCCCTTCCTTGGAACAATGGCTACTGCAAAAATAAACATATTTTTAACTAAATGAAAAAGGCTTGAGAGCTAGAACCTAATCACGCAAGATGTAAGTTCAAATATAATTATTATAACCTCAGCATATCTGGTTGAGCCCGGATACCGTCAATCTCTTACTTTCCTTCAAATTTCCTCCCTCTTTTTCCTTGATCCTAAACCAATCCCCCCCTCTCCCAAATTGCCACCAAAGTACTTCCAATCCTAATCCCGGCCCTCCCACCCAGCATTACAAGCAATAGCCTTCTACCTTATCTACAGATGTCAAGTCAAGTCAAGCGTCACATCTCTGACGCTGTCCTGTACTGCGCACATCAGTGTCATCCCTAAAAACCCTTTAATTCATATTACGCTACATAACATTCAAATCCACAGCGCTTGTAGAATCTCAGAAAACGGGAAACGTTGATAAAGGATAACTCACCTACTGAATGTTACTGAAGTATTTGATGAATTATACCCAGGTACGGGTATATAATATGAAGTGTATGTACTCATAGCATTAAGGAGAACTCAAGGTATCTATAAGATGGTTGGGAGAGTCCAACCAGTACGGATTAGTGTATTATAAGGGCTACATGTAGATCGTGTTTGAAGGTTGTTCTATTGACGTCTGTGAATGATTAATGAACATAGCTACCACAGGTGGCCGATGAAACTATGAAAGAACACTGATTTGGAAAAATGATAAATGTATCAGACCTATGTGAAGTGTTGGAAATGATCCAGAAAATATACTTCAAAGGAAATATCTTGTATGCATCGGTGTGAACTTAATACACCTCGTTATCTCGTGACGTATACCCACGCTAGAACGCCCCGGGCATACCGCATTGATATTATAACCAAATGAATTTCCCCAGGAACTAGCAAACCAGAACCTTTCTTTAGTGTGTAATTTCGGATTAAGATATCTAATTATAAGGCATAAGGTCACAATAAATAGGAAAGTGTTCATGTGAGGTCCCGAATAAAATCAAAGTGAAAAGTAAAGATTGGAAATTGTAGACCTCGTTCAGCGAGTGGCATGGGACAGCGCCCTCAGTGACGCCTGCCCTCTCACCCAACACAGGTCAGTGCCCTTCATTGTGCTTTATTCAGCCCTAAAAAGACTTATCTAGCAGTTTTTAAATCTTAAAACCTTGCCTGATGTTATAAATAGAAGTCATAGTGTACGAGTGTGTGGTGATGAAAGCCCCTCAGGCATTATCCTTAGTGATGCTTGCCCTCTCAACCAACACAGGACGCATTCTGAGCGCACCTCCACTGTGAATGTGAATACCCTACATATCACCACCCACGATAGGAGAAAATCACTGTATACTTGAGAACCAATACTGGTATGATTACCTGGGAAGTAACCCATCTGCTTATATCAAGAGAAGTGTAATGAAAATAATAGTTATTCTCCTGATGAAGACCAACTCTTTTTGTAATGTACCAGGTGATGTTATACTGTTGTATTTGGTGTTATACTGAGAAGGAATAACCGAGGTAAGGAGGTCAATGATTGTTATGAGGAATGAGTATGTTAATGTTACGCAATTAATGTAAGACGTACATTGATGGGCAGTGTAACTAAAATCATAGTTGTTCTTCTGAGGAAGGCCAACTCTTCTTGTATTTTGACGGGAAGCAATATGTTTTATAAGGACTAAATTAGGTAAGACATGTATGTTGTTTCACCCTTCTTCCCACTATCGATTTGGTCAATGAAAAACCCAATCCAATCCAATGCCTAGCTTACTCTGCCCGCTACCTAACAAGCTACATACTGTCCAGAGGGGGTCTGGTGGCAGCAACCTTAAAATTAAGAATAGAGTTAAGTTATCCCCTTAGAATTAGTGACCCCAGAATCTGGCAGTATAGTCCATCATATCTCAGGTAAGTGTATGTTCGCACGCCCGCCACATCAAGTCAGTTTAACTTAGTAAAATTTGTGAATATCAGTGTTCATGTTGTAACAGTGAAATTATCATTTACCTAGTGAAAGAAATAATGTAACGTAAATATAAATATCGTCTGCAGTTCCTAGACGAAAGATTGTTTGTGATTGAGTTATTTTCGTCACATCTCTGACGCTGTCCATCATATCTCAAGCACAGTGTGTGTGTGTTAGCTGAATACCTGACAGTCACTGGGGGACCGGTAGCTGCATACCAGCTGTCTTCCAGGATGTCGTTAATTCGGCAACCATTAAATTGTGCGAGTCCGCACCCTGGGAACTAGGCCCAAACTCTCGCAGTGTGTCGTACTGCAACCGACCATAACAATGCTCTTTGTTTGTTGTGGTGACACCAGTGTGACACCCTGGGGCACTCCTTACAGTTATATGGGCCAAAGTATTATTGTTGTATATGATTGGGGATAATTAGCAGAAATATAGTTTTCCCATGTTGAGTAGTGGACCTGTACATATTGATATGACCAGTTTGTGATGAGTTGTGAGTGTATTATTCATATGTACTACCAACTGAGTTCTAGTTAGAGTACCATGTTGCTCATTCCGAAATGACATGATGTGCTAAATAATATCCTAATTTGGGATATTGTCGAGTGTGTCATATAACCAATCTGTATTGACATTGAAGTAATATAATGATTGTTTAACATAACCAGGAATTGAAGATCTATTTTGCTACTTGTCAAAGAAATAATATAACAGTTGTTTAATGATGTAATAAGTTATTGAAGATCTATTTTATGAATTGTAAAGTAAGTCCTAAGTGGTCCAGTCTTGTCTGAGTGCACTTAATTAACATCTTGTTCACTCCTTATGTAAATAAATTTTGAATTAGTAAACAACGAGTATCACCGCTCTATTTCTTCTACCCATTGGTTCTCGGAAAATAACTATTGTAACTCACGTGCCTAGAAGCTCGCTATCATGCTACATAACAGTTCAATGAGATATGTTATATTCTTATAAAAGTTTGGGTGGTGGCAGGCTACTGTTGTAAGTATAATAAGTGTTATAGTAAGAATGACATAGTTTCCCAGATTAATTCATGGTATAGAACAGCGGTTTTCAACCAATGTGCCACGAAGCATCCGTAGGTGTGCCGCGGGAGTTTAAATAGCATTTAGAAAGCATTTTAAAAAATAACATTTGGATACGTTTTGACATTACTGGTACTTTTATGGAGCTCATTAAACTCCTTTTTTTAAATGATGCAATAAATAAACAAATGTGTTGTTCATTAAAAGCCCAAATGGCAGTTTTAAATTCTCCTTAATTCCGTAGTGTAGATCCGCCGATCTCCATTGCCAGCCGTAAGATGCGGTAATGCGCATGGTGTGTCTCGACCATTTTAGTGCCTGGCTCATTGTGCTGTGAGATGAAAAAGGTTGAAAATCACTGGTATAGAATATAATTAAAGCCGGATATAATTGCGAGAAGGGAAGGACATAAAATTCAGAAAATACTACAATATATATAACAGAAGAAATAAAGTATAGAAAAGAATGTTAACTTCGAAAATATAAACAAAGAAATATAAGATATATACTTATAAACAGAAAGAATTAGAAAACAAAATTATTAATATATATACAAGAAAAGATTAATAGAAAATATAGATATGAAGCACGTATACAAGTATTGAAGAAGAATAAAGATTAATAAATATATGAAATAGGATATAGAAAAACATGCCCCCTTACATCTTGATATGGAAGGTTTCTAAGTCCCGGAATTATTTTCGTCATTCTTCGCTGCACCGACTCCAGTGAATTGATATCCATTCTATAATAAGGGCACCAGAACTGAACAGCATAATCGAGGTGCAGCCTGACTAATGCAAGATATAGCTGCAATAAGACCTCTGCACTCATATTACTTACACTTCTAGATATAAAATTGTGAGAGGTTTGAATAATAGACCAGGTTCTTTGGAGACTTTACGCTTGCAGCTTCAGACAGTGACTTGCAAACCCAGCGCTGCCAGAGACAAACTCCTGCCTCAACACATGGGAAAACATCGTATGATGATACTCCGTCTCACAATCTCACATCTTCCCCGAAGTTAAAAGGAAATGACAATGCACACTTGAACTAACGAAAGGAAAACAATGCACCGCAGAAGGGGGGCTAGGAGGCATAGCGTGGTGCACCACAGGAGTGGTAGGCACAGGGGTGGCGCTGCATTGCAGGTGGCATCTGTTGCGGATGGACACCCTGCCACTGCCAGTCAACCTGACTGCATACTGCCTATGAGGGTGGGCCTCCACCACTATGCCCGTCCTGTCCCAGAGCTTGGTAGTGGCGTCCTGCACACGCACCTGTGCGCCCACAGCTAGGGGAGCCAGCTGGTGGGACACCTCCCCCCGTGACAGAAGGATCCCGTCCTGGGCTTTGGCCAAGTGCACCTCCCTTATATGAAGCACCCGCCGCCAGTGCTGGTCCACCTTATAGTGCTGTCTGGCCACGGGAACCCCGTCACAAAGCTGGCGGTCGGTGGCAAGTTGGGCGGGCGACTTGTTCATCCCCCCGCAGAGTCGTGCTCAGGTACTGGAGGAGTGCCTGGGAACCTGTCATCATTTTTCCAGTCAGGCCACCAGCACAACCACACCATCTGGTGGATTGCTGGTACTACAGTCATTGGGTTAGAAGCAAGCATCTAGGGACAACGGAGCTGACTCGGTACCTCTCTTTGACCCAGGGGCCTTGCCTTAATTGGTTGGGTAGGAAGGGGCTTACCTTAACTGTGTTGATCCGAAGTCAACGTGTTGGCTACAGTCAGCATTTGCAACGTCCAAACTACTTGTGAACGACAGCTGCTAGAAGCAGGGAGGAGGAGAGAAATGAGAAGTGGATGTCCAAGAGGAGTGACACATACTGTCCTGGAAAGCCCTTGTCCCGTTGGTAGCTCTATTAAGGATCTGCCCCATAGGCACCTACCAATGTAGATGTGCCATACCGAACCTGATGGAGTGGGGGAAGCGTGCAACGGTGGAACACAACAGTTCACAAAGGTGTTAGTACGGATGGAATGGTGGTCACTGTGGATATGAGTGATGCTGTGTGTCCTGATTGGAGTTGGAGGAGAAAATTCTTTTGAAGTTCTGAGAAGAGAAAAAGAGAATCCTATGTCCTGTGGGATGGACATTCCCAGTGTTGAAAAATTGACTGACTGGTCTCCCCACTGTTGGAAAAGCTCCCGTTCCCATTATGAGTTCTGAAACTAGGCCGCCCAGTAAGCTTCTACCATCGTGGAATGAGGATATACGGCTGAAATTAGTTATCAGGGAAGAGGTACAATCGATATGTCTTATATGAGTAACTCTAGGCAGTTAGTACGTAGTGGATACAGTAATGTAGTCAAGAAACTCCATGTCTCCAGAAACGATTTGTTCACTCATAGTAAATGGAAGCTGAAAGGCAGTGAAAAGTAAGCAAGTGTCTGTGGGCGACCTGCCATCTGCAAATGTTAACTCTGTATCTCTGCCTGCTGTCAGGTGTACCATCATCAATTGTGAGATGAGAGACCAGCTGAACAACAGAAAATAAGATATACAAAGTGTGTATGTGTGTGAAATAAGATCCATGATATACCAGAATGTGTATAAAAAAAAATTAAGAGAATGAAAACCAAAATTTTAAGTAATTAAGATAAGAAGTGAAGAAATTCTGTTTTGAGAAGTAATGTAAATTTATGTTGAAAATTGATATATTGAAATGTTAGTAATTTTGATATTGATGTTGAAGATTCATGAAAAGTTGAATTTTTTTTTTATACAGTATATAAACTAAAGAGAAAAGTAAGCAAAGAAAATCCATCTTCTATATACAGTGGTCCCTCGGTTAACAAACACAATTCGTTCCAGAAGGTTGTTCGTTAACCGAAACCATTGTTTCAATGGGATTTTGGGTACAGTGAGTTCTGCTATAACGCGTGTTTTGATAACGCGATTTATGAATTCGGAACAATATTTGTATAACGCGAACGCTTGTTTGCTATAACGCGATTTTTGCTTACTATTTCTCCAATTTTGTGGTATTAACTGTGAATATGGTAAAGAAGAATATCTCCAAAAAGCGTTCTGATGATAGAATTCCCGGTGATTATCGTAAAAGAAAGGATATAACACTTGAAGAGAAGCTCGATGTTACCAACCTCAAAATCACCCTTCTCCCCCATCAAGTTACATTCATATTTTTTCAAGGTAAAGTGTTAAATTTACCGTATGATTTCATTATTAGATATGAATGTAACATTTATTTAGACTGTGCTATCCTTTGTGTTAGGCTAACTACTAAATTTTTTCGATTTCGAGTAATCTGCACCTAAACCTATTTTCTCCATAAGCCCTGTTATTTCTATTACGCGATTTTCTATAACACGATATTTTACAAGAACACAATTATCGCGTTATAGCAGAACTACCTGTAATTGGTTCCAGCTCACCGAAAATTACATACAAAGTAAAAAAAAAAAAAGGCAGTAAAGTACACTTACTTTGAGGTGTGTATGTAGAAGGCTCCTGGTTGATGATGATGATGATGGGAATTAGAAGTGGGGATGGAAGAGATATCACCTCATGCTTCATGCCGTCATTTCACCCATAAAATTTTAAGTTCACTCGGTGTAATTCAAGATTATTTTCTTTAAATGAACACTGCACTGCACTATATATTGTCAATACAGTATGTAAAATAAATTCCAGAATGACCAATAATTGTACTGTAAAAATGTAAAAATAGTTTATGTTCAAGAGAGTTTCAAGCAAGATGTTACCTCTACTGACCAGAGATACAAGCTGACGCCTGTTTGGTGAGTTGATTGGCTGTTTGGCGCATTAAAAACTAGTTTCCTGTACTTCAATTATGTTAAATAATTGTTAAAATGACTAAAAAATTTAATATAAAACTTAGAAAATTATTGAATAGTACAACCTTCTTGATATTTACTCAAATGGGAATAAATTTAAGCCCTAGAACCGATTACTGTATTGGCAGACTATTATTCCAGCTGGTGAGCAAGCGAAAACATGTTGAGTGGAATTCGTAAGGAACTCGTTAACTGAACTGAATATTCTTATGGAAGGTAATTCGTTAACCGAGCCGTTCGTTAACCGAGGGACCACTGTACATTCGTTTGTGCATGACCAGTAATTAAGCCTTTATTTTTCACACGAGTGATTTTGTTGTGAATATTTTCCAGTAATTTGATTTCTCATTGATTTGTATTTTGAGTTAATACCTGATTGACCTGAATTTATAAGAGCATTTTGTCTAACCATTATTATTGATTTTTATTTTTGAGTACTTTCATTGCCGATTTATTTTATTGAATTATCCATCATTTTAGTTCTCATGATTTTGTGTCATTCATTTTTGACATATTTTTATGTTTGTTTTCAACAATTTCTATTTTTTCTTAAATACTCAGAGCATTTTAATATTAATTTGATATTTACTAGAAATTATTTCCTTGCATTTGTGATATCTAGCAAATTAAAGGTTGACGTGCAAATATTGAGAAACATGATTTATGTTGTCAATTTAATATGCTAATTAATATTAGATATTCCTAGCTAGGATTAGGAATGAAAATTTGCAAAACATTTAGTGACCATTTAAAATTTTTTCATATAAGCGACCAGGGGAGTATTGTAACAATGTCATGAGTTTCCCGCCAATTTTAAGGCAATAGTATGAAGGCCTTAGGCCTGTTTTCGACCAATGAGAAAGCCTATGAGGAGTGACGTCATGAAAGTCGTGGTGTCCTGTGTGGGCTGATGCGGTTTGAATAGCAGAGCCTGTGTTGGAATTTTGTGTAGGGAGGTGTGGGACGTCTGTGGTGGTGACATGGCAGGTATTTTGGTGTCTTCTATTTGGTAAATCCTTAAGTTCCCATTTGTTGTGAGATACGTGGTCCCGTTTAACTAGCTAGGAACATAGGTTTATTATTTTGAAGTGTAGCTGTTAAACCCTAATTCAATAAATACAGTAACCGTTAATATGAGTCCTAATTCATTCCTCCCTTATCAAGAAAGAGTGATGTGTTATAAATGTCTTGGTATTATGCAGTAATACGGTGAGTCCTATATATAATAACTATCTTATATTTCCCCTCTGTGAAGTATTGATATCTTAGTCCCCCTAACCAGCTTCCCCGAGTCTCCCCGTGGTGTAGGCCTTTCTAGCCTAACCACAAACCGTAAGTCCTGTACCCCCCTCCCCTCACACGTAAACAATTACCTCTCACTACCTCCCTTCCCTTACTCCTCTCCACCTCTCACGAGTATAACGAGAAAGAAGAATAAGTATAGTCATGCGCCGGTTAACGTCCTAGATACGTTCTTGGAAACGTGACTTTAACCAAAATGGACGTTGTCCGATCATCACATAAACTTTGTATTTATACATACGTGTATGTGGAATTTTATATACATACATATACACTTTTACTCTTAAATCACAACTGTAATGTGATACGGGTGAATAATTTTTATCTCGTGTAAAATACATGACGTTTATATCAAAATTATTTACTGTTTTACAAGGATTCCAGCAATGCCGGCAGATGGGGGAGAGGGTGGGAGCGAGCGAGGGGGCGTGGGGGGAGGGGAGGTAGTACGTTTGACAGTTGGCACAGGCCCAGGTCTAACACGTGTATATTTATCAGTTCTTAATTGACTAAGCTTCTCTCCTATAAATTGCCAGTGAAATGACCTGGGCGAATATAATTTACATTGCTGGGATTCTTGTAAGATGTTGATTTATTTAAATATAAACAATCTATAATTCGCACTAGACATAACAATTTTAATACCGTAATCAAATTAATACATGTGCACTGCAGCTTTGCACTAAAGTCATTTACATTATTTCTTTTATGTTTCTTTTAGTATGGTGTGCATGAAAATGGATGAAAATAAATGAAGAAATTTATGTAAATCTACCCAAAAATACAGTTGAAAAACTTTATATTATAAAATGTACTACAGTATTGTACACTAATGTACTACAATTTTTATATAGAGCAAAATATATGACGTTTATATTCAAATTAATCTCTTGTCTTGAAAGGATTTCAGCAATGCAAATTATATTATCCTAACTTCAGTCTGAGATATTATATAAAATAAACACCTTAAAGCATAAAGTTATCACCAATTTTTTGTCTGGGAACACAAGGAGGGAGGCAAGGAGGGAGGTAACCAGCGAGCGTGGGAAGAGGGGCGGAGCAGGGGGGAAGCAGGAGGTGAAGTGCCAGAGTGTCTGGTGTTTGTTTATTTATTTGAGATATGATTTGACAGTTGGCGCTGAAGGCCTGTGCGTTTATTTATCATTCCTTAAGAGTGACTAAGCTCTTCTCATAATTTGCCACCCAAACGACCTGGGTGAATATAACTTACATTGCTGGGATTCTTCTAAGATAGTGATTTATTTGAATATTTGTATAAACAATCTATATTTGCAAAAGATATAACACAACTAATGGTTGGTAAAACTTGTCAAGTAAGTGGGTGTCAAGTCTGTCAGTATGAGTGGCACGTGTGAGTGCTTGTGTCCCCCATCATAGGAGTCCGTTTTCTCTCGCTCAGGACGCCCGAGTCCTCCGTTTTCTCTCTTAATTTTAGAGCGCACCAGAGACTTCGTTATTCCTTAGTAATGACAGAATTTGAAATTGCATCTGGGGTTGCAATTGTTGAGGCAACTAGATATGTCTGATTACAGCAAATGTGTTATTGTCAATTTGTAAGTGAAAGATTTTATCCTCAACAGATGTAGGTTAACATTACACCTGGAGGCAAATGCTTAAAAAAAGCCTAAGGAAGGAAGAATATTCCTTTAACATATAATATCTGGCCAGTATGGGGAGGATCATCGTGTCTCCGTCAGGGGGTCGTCGAGTGGTGGTCCAGCAGGCGTCACGGAAGTTTTTTTTGGGGTTGGGGGGGGGGGCACGGACGTATATGCGATCGGACGTTGTTCGGTTGGACGTTAATCGGCGCATGACTGTGTATAAATATATAAGTAAATAAATATAAATAATAATAAGACAATATAAGAATAATTTGTTCCATAAAATATGTTACATTCAATATAGGGACATATAATCATTGTTACACAACACTTCAATTTAGTGCGAATTTGGTTTTAAGCGACCTCTCTTCGAACATATCTTGTGTTATATCGATGTTCTACTGTACCCAGAAAATTCCAGGGATGAAGGATATTTTTCCGGGGTTGATTAATGATGCAATGGGCATTTTCTGGAACTTCCGAGAACATTTTTCCGTTACCTGGAAAATTCCGGGGATGAGGGATTTTTTTCCAGCTTTGGGAGAGTCATCTCATTACCCGAAAGTACTCTGCATCAATTGTTCCGGCTAACGGGGATATCACTGTATTCTATACAGTTCCAAATGTATATCACCGTAATTAATCACTGTAGCTATGAGTGTTAAATGAGAACAGAGGCTATTTTAGATAAGCTCTACTAATACGTCCTGTTGGCGTGAAGGTTGAGATGACAGTCGGGGCGCTAGCTGCCTTCTAATAGCGGACACTAGCATTTCTAGAGTCACTCCTCAAGGGTGGAACTTACCCATCACGTGATCTGACCATATCACCGCATAGCTAGTGGAAAATTACAGGGGGTGATATGATTATATAACACTAATGTACACTCGCACCAAAAAGTATCGGTGCAGGGCGAGATCGACGAGTTCCGAAACGATACGGATACACTGTGATATGTCGGGAAGGTTGGTAAGTGTATCCTCATAACCCCCCCCCTCCACTAGGTGTTGCTATATGGGTGACAATCAGGGCTGCTAACATACGACTGGAACAACTCGCCTTTCCCAATACCTATCGTCACTGGTCTCAAATTGTTCACACTACAGTATGCACTGATACTTTTTGTTGCGAGTGTACTACCCCATATTTATATAAAGGCTATTTGTCTATGAGACGGGCTAATACAGAGTGTTGTTCTTTGTTTCCCTAAGCCAAGTACGTAAAGTTAAATGCGCGTAAGATGTGACATGACTACAGATATCAACACAAACTATAGTATCTGGCTGCATTTTCTAAACTATCTGGTCTTGCAAATTCTGTTCTAGCCAGATAGTAAGGTTCACTATCTGGTGCATCCCTACCTTTGCATGGAAATGAACACAGGCAAGTTTTTCTTAACCACCCATCATCACATTACCTGAATAAAAGGTATGCAATATTTTAGAGTACACTTCTATTATAGCCAATGCAGTGAATGCAAAAAAATTAAATATTCAGTGTAGAGTAATACGTTTATTAAGTGATTCATACAAACATCACTATATAAACTATCTTTTGTAGTTAGAATAAAAAGATACTCAAGTCAAAGTGACAATCCCTGTAGACATAATATATATTCCACCATTTTATTCATCTAAAACCATCTTGACATCATCTTCACCTCGACATTTGGAGTTCATAAGCTCTCTTCTTATCTGAAAAAAAAAAGAAAAAAGGAATTAGCTACAGTACTTAATTGAATTCACAATGAAAGCCATCAATTCATATTTACTCCTGAATCTTTTATTTGTGTTGCCTGACATGCCTTGTATGAGCTTACTAAGGCAGTTGTGACATGCCTCATGTGAGTTTACTAAAGCAGTTGTGACATGCCTCGTGAGAGGTTACCTAGGCAGTTTTGACATGCCTCATGTGAGGTTACTAAGACAGTTGTGACATGCCTCATGTGAGGTTACTAAGGCAGTTTTGACATGCCTCATGTGAGTTTACTAAGGTAGTTTTGACATGCCTCATGTGAGGTTACTAAGGCAGTTTTGACATGCCTCATGAGAGGTTACCTAGGCAGTTTTGACATGCCTCATGTGAGGTTACTAAGGCAGTTTTGACATGCCTCATGTGAGGTTACTAAGGCAGTTTTGACATGCCTCATGAGAGGTTACCAAGGCAGTTTTGACATGCATCATGTGAGGTTACTAAGGCAGTTTTGACATGCCTCATGAGAGGTTACCAAGGCAGTTTTGACATGCCTCATGTGAGGTTACTAAGGCAGTTTTGACATGCCTCATGTGAGGTTACTAAGGTAGTTGTGACATGCCTCATGAGAGGTTACCAAGGCAGTTTTGACATGCCTCATGAGAGGTTACCAAGGCAGTTTTGACATGCTTCATGTGAGGTTACTAAGGCAGTTGTGACATGCCTCATGAGAGGTTACCTAGGCAGTTTTGACATGCCTCATGTGAGGTTACTAAGGCAGTTTTGACATGCCTCATGAGAGGTTACCAAGGCAGTTTTGACATGCCTCATGTGAGGTTACTAAGGCAGTTTTGACATGCCTCATGTGAGGTTACTAAGGTAGTTGTGACATGCCTCATGAGAGGTTACCAAGGCAGTTGTGACATGCCTCATGAGAGGTTACCAAGGCAGTTTTGACATGCTTCATGTGAGGTTACTAAGGCAGTTGTGACATGCCTCATCAGAGGTTACCAAGGCAGTTTTGACATGCCTCATATCAGGTTACTGAGGTAGTTGTGACATGCCTCATGTGAGGTTACTAAGGCAGTTTTGACATGCCTCGTGAGAGGTTACCAAGGCAGTTTTGACATGCCTCATGTGAGGTTACTAAGGTAGTTGTGACATGCCTCATGTGAGGTTACTAAAGTAGTTGTGACATGCCTTGTGTAAGGTTGCTAAAGCAGTTGTGACTTTTTGTGGCCTAATTCAATGTTGCGTGCCAAGTTATCCCACTACAGTAATACCCCGCTTTACGCGGTTCTCGTTTACGTGTTTCTACATTTACGCGGTACCCCGCCAGAACCGGAATTCCCACTTTAAGCGGGTGAAGTATAATTTTTTTATTTAGCGCATAAAATTCATACAAATTACCCGGCCAGAATATAATTTACATTGCTGGAATTCTTACAATATGATGATCATTTTGAATATAAACATCATGGATTTTGCGTGACATACAAATTTTAGATCTAATGCAAGAATTTTGTTTACACAGAGCAAATATGTTATCTTTTGTGCAAAATATATGATGTGTATATTCAAAATATTCCTGGTCTTGCAAGGAATCCAGCAATGTCAATTATATTATCCTAACTTTAGTCTGAGGTATTATTTATTACTATACCTTAAAATCTAGTGTTTTCACCCAAACATTTCTGAGAGAGGGAGGAACCAGCGAGTGTGAGAAGAGGCGGGGGGGTTGAGTCCATTATTTGAATGGACATTAAACTGACGACTGTATTTCTCTTAAATATTAATTGTGTGTGCATACCATCTTAAAATTAAGATGTTATTTTTACTACAACATAGGTATTGTGTCGGAAAAAGTGGAGTTTGGGAGTCGGCCCAGTCTCTATTTCAATTAATCCCATATGTTGTTATTCCATTTACACTGTACGCGTTTCTCGTTTTACGCGGACCTGCGCGGGTTCAATTGACTGCGTAAATCGGGGTATTACTGTATATTTAAAATCATATTTTGTGGTAGGTCTCCTAAAGTCTACCCACGCTAAGAAAAGGAAGAAAAGACACTGGAGAGTGAATAAATAGTGCACCATAAAAAAAAAAAAAAAAAAATACTAATACAGTATAAGAAAACAGATTGGTCCTTCCTCTGCCTCCCTCCTCTACTGCAGCTGGAAGATGCTGACTTCGCAACTCCACCTTGATGAAACCAAGGTATAAAAATGTTTTATTTCTTTACTTTCCACTACTCTGTATACATATCTTCTATAGCATAAGAAATTAAGAAAACAGTAATGTATGTTTTCAAGAACTTTAGTTTTAGGTTTTTTCTTGGTAAATATGACCTGGGAGACCCATTATAGTACCTCAAATGAAGAGTTAAATCCAGTCTGCCAATAACTATCAAACAACTGAATACCGTAATGTAATCCCATGAATTTACCATCTCTTGCTTTACCTCTTGATTCAAGGCTGTGAAACTGGAACTGAAATTTTGTTTGAATATCTACCAGCCTGTTATTTCATGTAGAAAAGAAATATCTCTCAGTCAGTGTTCCAACACGCCCATATACTGGAGAACTTCAGCCAGAGAAAATGAGGTCTGGGAGGTTTCCCCAATTAATATTAGGCTTTGCAATGCACAGACATCGCACAGGTTATAATAAGCATAACCATTTAAAAGGAAGTGATGTGATACCAGTAGTTATAATTTCTTACAATAACTTTGCAAAGCAAAAAAAAAAAAAAAAAATCACATTATTGCAAAATCATTCAGCTTATTAGGGAAGTAGTGCAAGTTCAGAAAAGGAAGAAGATTTATGGATCCAAGGACTGCAGTTAACCCATTAGCTGTGGCCTGCGTTACATTTAACGTGCACCAAATGTGCAATATTCACAAAATAAATTAAAGTTCTTAAAAAATTTACATTTATTTTACAAAAACACACAAGGTAGATGGTTCCAGGTCACTAGAAGGTGAGATAAACATACTTCCTCCATGGTGAGTGTGTGTGTACTGTACTGGTGTAGGGCGACCAAGAGGCCTAAAGGAGACAGTCGATAAATGAATCACTTAGAACATAATTATTAAAATTTATGCCAAAATCTTGTCAGCTTGCTCGTTTATACTCCAGCCTTAATTGTGTGGCACTCCATTGGTTTTTCACAGCATTAGGGTTAAGGAACAGAGAAAATTTTGGTATGGTAACAAATTTGTGTGACACATTTATAGATCTGATAAGAGTTGAAAGAAGATGGAAGACACTGAAAAATGTATAGGCTATGGAGGACATTTCTGAAAAAAATTCTCAATTTTACAAGGAGAGTAATAGTAAGATTCCAAAATTAAATTATCTACTGCATTCTGAGTTAATTGACCCAACTCTGGTTATAAACATTCACAATCACCCTCTACAGCCAATCAGGTGGAATAATACCTTACACCATAAGTGCTTTAGTCAATGTGGTCAGCTGTCACACCAGCAATGTCTGTTGCTTTCAGCACTTCTGCAACTATTCCAGAGCTACCAGTAGCCTTTCTTCAATTTGTTAATAACTTTCTTCACCCATTCTTCTTCAATACTTGGGGGGGGTCTCTGTGCCGACTCTGCTGATCCTAGGCTGCCCATCCCGTTCAAACTCCTCATTCAGCAGATAGTCAGTGTTTTATTCAGGCATCCTTAATTTCATCATCATCAACAACCTTATTTCTATCATAATTTCTTACGCCCAGCACAACAATTATGTAATTTTTTCTACCCACCATTTGCCTTACTATTCAGTATACCTCACATCTAACATCCACATTATTTAGCTTTTCACAGAAACATCCTATTCACAAAACCTTACTATATGTATATTACAGAGAATAATTAAAACTGGATGGGTACTGAGTGAATACTGTCCATATACATGAACACATATACAGTACTAACTTCACCGGTCATGGTATGATGAGTGTGGAATTTGACAACATCCAAGAGAGACTGCTTCTGATCTGGAGCCAAGTCCTCCTTATACCGCTGCACAAAGGTCAACAGAGCTTGATGCCACAAAACTGGAAGCTCACGACGGTCATGTTCAAACCTTGAAAAAAGTCAGTACAGGGTACACTGTAATTTTATTTTTTAAAAAGAAAAAAAAAAAAATCTAAATATACAACATACAGTACATGTACAAACACATATAGTTACTCAGTTTTGTGGAGACAAGACTGGGACTCTGGTTCCTGAAATCCAAACTTGATTAGATATATTTTAATAGCTGACAGTCAATTGAGAAATAATTCCTTGTTACAAGTCAAGCAATACAGGCACTTTTATGACAACCTTACTTCCAAGGAAATATTTTTCATTCATCTATATCTTAAACAGGATGATAACTCCACCTCTCTCATAAATTATATTAATAAAAGGCTAAAATATTCTCCCCATTTCCCTTTTACTTTTTTCTCTCCCAATTTATCTCCTCTTTCATTCCCAGTTGTTTGTGTGATTGTTTTTAAAATAGTGTTGATCTTTCCTTTGTCCTTCTTCTATTATTCTTTTGCAACCTATCACAAAGTATTCAATTCCCTTCTACTTCTAAAATCCTTATCATCGCCCAATATTTTCCTACTTGCAACTAACATTCATATGCCTTTCTCCAAATTAGTACAATTCTACCAATCTCTCATCTCATCATTCATTTTGTTCTTCATTCCTACTCTCTTGTAACCACATCCCAGCTGCACTTTTGAGGGCTGCATTCTTAAGCTAATCTTATTCCTCTTCAATCCCATCTATGTGTCCATCTTGTCTTTTATCATTTCTTTAAATTTTATAGCAATATTCCCCCAAAACTTGCCAACCTTTATAACCTTCCCATTTCTTCAAATACCTTTTTACCATAAAACCTCCATTCACTGTTTATCTCACTTCAACCATATACAGGTGCTCCTCTACTTATGAATGAGTTACGCTCTTCTCCAACTTTACTCTTGTAGATACCAAACATATTATAAAAAATGAAAAGATTATGGATATTTAGTACAGCTATACCCTTTAATAAAGCCTTAAAACCTGGCTCACTCTTATCCCCTTAGGTAATGTTTGTTTGATCTGGAATTTTCTTCAAAATAATCCAGTCTCATCCACATTAAACACCTTTTCTGGCAGGTAACCCCCCTCATTGATGAAGTTTGTATCTCTGAAAGTTGAACGTTCTTAAGTTGAGGAGTACATGTATATAATGTTCCGATTTTCCTTGTGTCACTAATCCTTGTACACTCACTCCAAAAAGTATCTCTACAATTTTTTCTTAGACAATATGACACAGCAGACAAAGGATTTTGACAACCCTACCGAGACAAAAGGAGTCGCAGTGTTTATTTTGAAATTCATGGGACCTCATCCATAGATAACTTATGGAGCGAGTGTGCAGCCACATCAATCAATTAACATTAAGTTTTTCTATCCACCAGTCTATCTTTTCTATATATGCTTATAAATTTCTTTCTGAAGCATGTATTGTATGCCTAACTATGAGATGCAACATTATTAAGTTTTGCTGGTTTGTACCCACACCACCCACAGTCCACTCAACTGTAAATGGGTACCTTTACCCTTTCCATGCTAATTTGGCCTGTAAGCCACGCCCCTATCTATAGCTACAAATAGCCGATTGGATCCCCTGAGCGTTTTACCTTCCTTCACACTGCGTGTATATAAGCGCATATTAATATAAACCTTTCATGATAAGCATTTAAAATTTTCTAACATCCTCTCTGAAGCGCTAATGTCTTGAAATCATTTGCATTTTGACAGTCCAGATATTTAACATTATTTTAGATAATAACAGGGATGCTTGCCAATAATCTTGAACACATTTATTTAGTTTGAATTTTCTATGAACCAATCGGCTATTAGTATAGAAGAGGGGGCATGGCTTACAGGCCAGGTTACCGTGGAAATACTGTACTATAACTTTATAGTCGAAGAAGTTGAGTGTTGTGCCAGTCAGGTTGCCTTCTTATGTATAGCACAGTACTGAAAAATAGGCCTAATATACAATGTGCTGTATCTGCACTGCTCCTAATGGACTGTCATGCTTACAGGACCCAATGTCACAGCCCACTAACATCCTTTTCTAGGACAGATCTTTAACCCTTAAGCCCCGGGTTAGGTTGGAAAAAAAAGTGGGAAAATAGGTGGAAGTTCTGGAACGTCACCTGGGACCTGAGGGTTAACCCCTACACCCCAGGCTAGGGTGCTGCTGGCCGTATCCCCCACGCGGGGTAAATCGAGAAAAATCAACATTTCCAAATGTTTTTTTTAACCTTTTTAAATGATAAAACAAAAAAAAAAAGAAGTAAGAAAAACTATATATTGACCCTCTAGAAACTTCCCTGTGGCCGCTGTGGCGAGGAGATAAGGAGAGTGTTGTTTTGACGGCTAGCACTCGTGGTCACTACGCATTTAACGGCCATTTTATGCTTGCCTTTGTATCCGGGATGGCCAGTAATGCATATATTTACTGATCATAATACTTATTTCCTATAAATAATTCATTTAGAATATTTTATTTGCATTATTTTTCATAAAAAGCGTTCGGCAACACACATGCAGTCGGTCGCCAGGCTGTCTTTGCGTTCTACCCCCATTCATTTAGAAAGCCCTTCTGTTTACATAGGATAAGCTGTAAAAAAGTATTTATAATAATATTTTTATGTAAAATAATACAGTACCAATCACTTGGTAAAAATCAGTATCTAGCATCTTTCTCAGCTAGCTAACCACAGGAGACCGTTATCACAAGAGTCAGTGACCCATCAAACATGCCTGAGCGAGGTGTGATCGTGAGTTACTGTCACGTCACCTTTATCAGCCCGTTTCTCAGAAAGATTTTTTCTAACCTTCCTATCCCTAAGGCTTGGCCATTTATGGGTTGATTTTAATAAAACAAAAACTAAGTACTGTAGTAGTATAACATACTGTGCATGGTGTAACATATAGATTTTATTTATATTTGGCTTGGTTTATTATTTGTTGATTTATCTTTATAAATATTTGGAGGAAAAAGGGTAAGTTAGGAAAAAAATTCATGCACTCACTATGAAAGCAATAATAAAAAATATATGTTACGTTCAAGATGAGTAAATTACCTATAGTCTACATGAATTTCAAAGTAATTTAGCAAAATGTTATGGAGACGTAGGATTTTGAATACCCGGTATTTATAAGAATATAAGGTAAAAATCTGATATCTAGGAGTAGGGATTAGGCAGAACAGATTCAGGGGTATAGTAACAATGTATATGGTGTCCTTACTTGCTGACAGGATGCTTCCCTTAACAATATAATGTACGTGTACAATGGTGTTTGCATAAATAGATATGGCTCCATGCCAGATGAATCTAGACTCGGGAAAAATTTCCCGTGAAGAGTGGAAAATTCGACAACTCTATTCACACCAGTATAATATAGATTTTTTAAAATACAGTAATACCCCGCTTTACGCGGTTTCACTTTCCGCGATTTCGCATTTACGCGGTACCTCGCCAGAACCGGACTTTCACTTTATGCGATGCATCTACCCATATATGAGCAGAGTGTCTGGCGCGACGCTATTTTTAGATTCGACCCTCCCGCCTTCTCCCGCTTGGGCAAGCCGCGCGGTAAGGTTGCACAGTGGATGTCTCTGTTGTGTTATCAGTGACGTCATATGACGTATCGGACTGTGATTGGGCCATGCATGCATCCTTACCTCCCTCCGCTGCTAGCTGTGATTGGTTTAAAGTAATATGACGTGTCCACCCGCAGGAGGGAGGAAAGACGACGCTTGATCTAGCCGCGTCAGTTTAATCCCTCCAGGCCACACAATGTAAACGTGCATCCATTGTTCTGTAAAATGGCTTCCACCGGCCCACCGCCCCCAGAGAAAAACCTTGCCTTACTTGGACCCAGCCGCCCTAAGCCAAAGAAGATACAACATTCCCTAAGCTATGAAGTGAAATACAAGATCATTCAAGATTTGGAGAAAGGAACACGTCAAGCTGATCTCGCACGCCAGCATGGAGTCAACGAATCTACGATTCGTACTATTAAGAAGGATGCAGCCAAGATCAAAGAACACATGAGAATCACAAAGTCTGCAGGTGCTTCAATGATCAAGTATTGCCAGAACAAGGTGCTGCTAAAGGTTGAAAATTTGCTGGTGAGTTACTTGATTCATCAGGTGCGATGCAACATGGCGGTGGACATGCGATCCATTCAAGAGTACGCCCGTGAACTGTACGCAGCAGTGTCACTTAGGATGGGAATTGCAGAGCCCAAACCCTTCCATGCTTCCTCTGGTTGGCTGCATAGGTTTAAGAAGAGGAACAAGATCACCAACATCAACATTGGTGGTGAAGAAACGAGTGCTGACCGTGTGGCGGCTAGAGATTTTCCTCCATTCTTACGTGAGGTTGTAGAGGAAGGACAGTACACAGACGACCAGGTGTTCAACATAGACGAATCCGGTCTATTTTGGAAAAAGCTGCCTACCAAGACCTTCGTTGTCCAGTCGGCCAGCAAGATTCGGGGCCGGAAGTTGCAGAAGGAGCGCATCACCGTCCTCTTTACCACCAATGCCTCCGGTACCTGTAAACTAAAGTTATCGGTGATCCACACAGCCCGCAAGCCGCACACCTACAAGAACGTGGACATGAGCAAGATTAATGTCCACTACCTGACCTCATGGAAGGCGTGGATGTTCTCTGCTCTGTCACTCTCCTGGTTTGATGACTGTTTCGTTCCCGAAGTGAAGAAATTCTGCGAGCAACAGAATGTTCCATTCAACTTTCTGTTGCTTCTTGACAACGCACCAGGACACTCGCCACTACTTATGGATCGTCACCCCAATGTAAAAGTGGTCTTCCTTCCTCCCAACACTACGACATTAATCCAGCCCATGGACCAGGAGTTGATATGCAATGTGAAAGCTGCATACTCTGCAAAGAAGTTTAAGCTCATGAACGACTGTACTAACACCAAGGATGAGTTGCGTAAGCTGGGTGACACCGATAGCGAGAGCGAGAGCAAAAGTGACGAGGACAAGGAACAACAGGTGGTGAATCAAGAAGTTCTCGTCAAACAGTTATGGAAAAAATTTAACGTCAAACAAGCTGTGGACTTCTTGGTGGAGGCATGGAATCAGCTGTCTGTAGCTAAGATTCGTCACGCATGGAGGCATGTGTTGCATGGTATCCCAGGTGAGAGGCGGAGTCAACCTGTGACTGGTGAGGTTCAGTCTGTTACAGTGGCATTGGACCTTGCAAGAGAAGCTGCGCACAGTATTACAGCTGAAGGCTTTTCCGAGACCACCTACGAAGACATCCTGGAGGTGATCAGAGATCCTGAAATGACTGCCGACGAGATGTTGGAAGATGATCACGTCAGTGAAGAGGCAGGTAGTGCGTCAACCCCAGAAGAACACAAGTTAACGCATAGTAATGTTAGGGGTGCCAAATAGTGTGCAGAGAAATTGAAGCTCTTCCTTTCCAACGACCAGGACGATGACCGCTATGAAGTCTTCCATACCCGGCTGGTGCAGGCTATGGAGCCGTACATCAAGGTGTATCAAGACAACATCAACAGTAGCCGTCAAAAAAGCATTACCGAGTTCTTCGCCCGCAACCCACCACAGCCAGCCCGAGCCAGAGATAGTGACAGTGAAGGTGACTTTGAGGGATTTGTCAGGGAGGTCCTGACAACTATGGCAGATAGTGATAGTGATTCACCTGAGGGCCAGTAATCTGCCCTCTGCCTCGGAACCAGCCTCCATCCCCGTATGCCGACCCACCTCTTCTACTAACGTAAGTGTTAAACCTAACCTTTATTTTTCCTAACCTAACCTCTTCTATATTAATTGTGTATGCATACCATCATAAAGTTAAGATAATATTTTTACTACAACATAGTTTTGTGTCGTCAAAAAGTGGAGTTTGGGGGTCGGGCCAGTCTCTATTGGAATTAATCCCATATGTTCTGTTGTTCACTTTCCGCGGTACCCTGTGGGTTCAATTGACCGTATAAATCAGGGTACTACTGTATATTTACTTACCGGTAACCAAACTTTTAGATAAAGTACCGTATATACTCGTCTATAACCCCCCTTCGTATATAGGTCGACCCTGATTTTTTGACCAAGAAATCTTTAATTTATGATATTCCTCGTTTATAGGTCGACCCAAGTTTTTGAGGGTAAAGGAACAACAAAACCTTCAGTAAAAACACTCTACGTCCTATAAACTTGTTTACCATTTATTATTACGACACTTTACACTGAAACGCGGGTAGTTTCAACAAAAATATTGTATATTTCCATTCAAGTATTTATTCAAGTCAATTAGGAGGGAATGTTATTGTAATACAATAGTTTTTTAACTGAAAACCATTCGAAAAGCGATTACGGTAACATCTTTTGAACGAAAGAAAGCAAAAGTCATTGTTTTCGTCACAATTTTATCCAACTTTCCACTGTAATACGTACGTCATTTCAGCAAAAAATATTAAATTTCCGTGAATGTATTATATCAACCACAGTATGAATAGAATATCACTAATATAACAGTATTTTAACCGAAAACTATTAAAAAAACGAGTAACATATCTTGAACATCGGAAGGTTAGGTAAAGTCTTTTGTTTTCGTCATGTAGTTTATCCTAATTTACAGTGACCCCTCGTTTAACGAACTCAATCCGTTCCAGAAGGTCGTTCGTTAACCGAAAAGTTCGTTAACCGAAACCATTGTTTCAATGGGTTTTTGGGTAATTGGTTCCAGCTCACCGAAAATTTCCTAAATTAAACAAAAATGGTAGAAAAGTTCACTTACTTTGAGGTGTGTATGTAGAAGGCTCCTGGATGATGATGATGGGAATTAGAATGGGGGTGGAGGAGAAGGAAGAAGAGAAGTCATTGGGGTGGAAGAGAAGTCACCCCATGGCACCATTTCACCCATAAAATTTTAGTTCTCCTGATGTATTTCAAGATTATTTTCTTTAAATCAACACTGCACTGCATTATATATTGTCAATATGTAAAATATATTTCAAAATGACCAATAATTTGCTTGGAAACACAGAAAAAAAGCATTTAGTTGAAGAGAGTCTCAAGCAAGATGTTACCTCCAGTGAAAACAGAGAGTGACTAACGCCTGTTTGCTGTGTTAAGAGGCTGGATGCTGCGCATTAAACTAGTCACTTTACCTTCAATTATGTTCAATAATTGTTAAAATGACAAAAAAATTAAATGTTAAACTTTTAAAATTATTGAATAGTATAAACTTCTTGATATTTACTAAAATAGTAAGGAATTTAAGCCCTAGAACCGATTAATGTATTGGCGGACTGATACTAAAGCTGGTTGCCCGGTCAGTGCAAGCGAAAACATGTTGAGGTCGGTTCGTAAGAAATTCGTTAACCGAATTTTTGTTCGTTAACCGAATTGAAAATCCTTATGGAAGGCGGTTCGTTAACCGAAATTTCGTTAACCGAGGCGTTCGTTAAACGAGGGGTCACTGTACATTGAAATACATCACGTTTCAGCAAAACTACTATTTATTTCTGAGAATATGGAAATGTAATATTTTTGCTGAAATGACGTACGTATTCAGTGGAAAGTAGGATAAAATCGTGACAAAAACAATGACTTTCACTTTCTTTCGTTGAAAAGATGTTACCGTAATCGCTTTTCGAATGGTTTTCAGTTAAAAACTGTTATATTACAATAATATTCTATCCTAATTCACTTGTGATGTAACAGTTTTTTTAACTGAAAACGATTCGAAAAATACGTGTACCGTCTAGCTGATACGGCATAGCCCTGGTCGCGGAGGCTTTGTTTTTGCATCGGCCCTTCTTAAGCAGCTTTTAATTTTAGCGTACGTTGAAATTGTGTTTTCCGGTATATTCTTATTTTCTTGCTTCTTATTTTCCAGAAATATGACAAGTTTGTATATAATACAATGTTACGGTACTTTTAATTTACAAGTATTCATTTTTAAAAATACAGAAGGCACCAAAGAAATACTAATACGGATGTTTGCGTGACTCTCCAGCCAAAAAAGACCAAACAGCTGGTACTCTCTCCCTCAGCCCTACCAAAAATAGCCCAACATCTTTCTTGTTTATTCTCTTCCAATTTCTCACTTTAACTGGTATTTTTTACTTCATATTGCCTACATCAGATAAACTACAGTAATTGAGGTTAGATACTGTTATAAATTTGATTACCAGGTCCTGGCAGGTGCCGTTAGAACCACCTGACCCTACCAACAGTGTTGCAAGTCAGACAGCATTTTTTTTTTTTACATTTTTGGTGTCTCCATTTGTTAATTTTTTTTCTGTGGGGTTTGCACAATAGTATACTGTTTTACCTACAGTATTGTAAAATGATTTGGGAAAAGAAATACTCGGTAACTTAAAATTTTAAAAGGAAAATTTTGAAACTGGCAACTGTGTGTAGATGACCTGACTCACATCATATTATGTCATTACGATTAGCCCACGTGTATATTTCAAATTGTGTCTTGTTACAGTGTAGACGTGCTTGACCCATATTCTCTTCAGCATGGATTCAAGAAGAAAGTTCACAGCAATGTTCAAGCTGAGAGTGATTGAATATGCAGAACAGACTAACAACTGTGCAGCAGCAAGGGAATTTAAGGTTTCCAAAAAAAGTGTTTGAGACTGGAAAAAGCTCTCTGCACAACTAAAGCTTTTGCCGAAAAACAAATGTGCTAACAGAGGAAAGTGTAACAAGTGGCCACAGTTGGAAGTTGAAGTGGCAAAGTATGTCAGTGAAAACCGACAGAATGGATATGGTGTTTCCCGAGGATTAATTCGAATCTTTGCCTTGAAACTAGCAAGGAAATTAGGCATCACAGATTTTAAGGCGAGTCATGGTTGGTGCACAAGATTTATGAAAAGAAATGATTTTGTACTGAGACAGAACACGAAAATATCACAGCGTCTTACACAAGAACTTGATGACAAGGTTATTGAATTTCATAGGTTCATAATCAAACACCGGAAGAAGAATTCATATAGACTTTCGTGTATTGGAAACATGGATGAAATGCCCATGAATTTTGATATGCCAATCAGTCAAACAGTGAATAAAGTTGGTGAAAAAACAGTTTTAGTTAAAACTACTGGACATGAAAAATCAAGATTCACAGTTGTGCTATCATGTATGGCTGACGGCACAAAGCTGACGCCTATGGGAATATTTAAAAGGAAAACAATTCCAAAGCAAAATTTTCCAAAAGGCATAATCATCCATGTGCACGAGAAAGGATGGATGGATGACGGCGGCATACAAATATGGCTTAAAAAAGTCTGGAACTTTAGACCAGGGGGACTGCGCAAAGAAAAAAGTCTTCTTGTGTGGGATATGTTTCGGTCACATCTTGTTGACAGTGTTACTGCTGGGATTAGGAAGGAAAACACTGATACAACTGTGATTCCTGGTGGATTAACAAGTCTTGTCCAACCACTGGATGTTTCCTTAAACAAACCATTTAAAGATGCGGTAAGAGTGATGTGGAACAACTGGATGATAGAAGGCGAGAAGACATACACAAAGGGAGGCAACATCCAAGCTCCATCACTAGCAACATTATGTGAATGGATTGTAGAGGCCTGGGATGCAATCAGACCAGAAATTGTGGTGAAATCTTTTAAGAAATGTGGGATTTCGAATGCTCTTGATGGAACAGAAGACGACTTGTTGTGGGATTATGAGGCTAATGAGAGCGTGAATGAGGGTGAAGATATTGATGATCCTATGGCTGATGATGGTGTTGATCCATATGACGATGCTGTTCAAGGAGAGGACTGGGAGGAGCTGTTTGGTGCTGCAGATGATGACAAGGAAAATGATTTTGATTGATTTTAATGAAAATATTCAGAAATATGGTATCGTAGTATTTATTCAAGTCAATTAGGATAGAATATTATTGTAATACAACAGTTTTTTAACTGAAAACCATTCGAAAAGCGATTACGGTAAAATCTTTTGAACGACGAAAGAAAGTGAAAGTCATTGTTTTCGTCACAATTTTATCCCACTTTCCACTGTAATACGTACGTCATTTCAGCAAAAATATTACATTTCCATATTTATTTCTGAGAATATATTCATTCAGGCACAGTTAAGGTAAAATATACTTGTGATGTAATATTTCAATGAAAATATTTAGAAATAAGGTATCGTATTTTTCTTTTGTTTCAAATTTAATTAACAAAGATTGATGTTTCAAATTTAATTAACAAAAATTTATGTATCTATAAATAAACTTTTAAAAATGAATACTTTATGTTTTACATACTCCTGTGTATACCATACCATGCATTTGGCTACTTTGGGCTTGCTATGATGACGCAAGAGATCTTCCCTGGCAACTGTACCGACACTCACAGCGGGTGGTGCGTTGGTGCGTCGTTTCCATTGTTTACTGGTAGTTACTGGTAAATATTTTTCAACCTAACAAAACTATTACCCGTATAGAGGTCGACCCCCCAACTTTTTGCCAAAAAATTTGGTCTTAAAAACTCGTGCTATACACGGGTATATACGGTATTCAGGATTATTTTGGTAAAAGAAAAAAATAATGTGCCTAACTTAATTAGAACTGATTTTATTGACTCCAGTATCAACATTTCTCTCTTTCTCTCTCTTTTTTTTTTTTTAAAGAATGGAGTCCCAATCATTATATCGTGTCAAAATATTTTGTTTAAGGAACTCTTATTGGAAATGACTCAAGAGAATTTATTTAGGATCATTAGGATATCAAATTCATCTCAGGAGGTGGTGGCACAACCTTTGCAGGGAGAGGGGAGGGAAACTGACAATACAGTCAGTGGGGGGCGCTGGTGGAGCGGTACCACTCTTGCCTAGCAAGCAAGTTGTCACGGGTTCGATTCCCGGGCCGGCGGAAGTTGTTTGGACACTCTTCCTAGTCCCCTTGGTCCCTGTTCACCTAGCAGCAAAGTAGGTACCTGCTGTAAATTGAAAGTTGCGAATTTGTATTCAGGGATAAATTGTTGGAGCTTCCAATAACTTGCTTAGACATAAAATTATTGACTCTTCAGGCTTCTACGCCCTTGACTCTTCAGGCTTCTATGCCCTTAACTCATCGGACATAAGGCAAGCATGAACTTAGCATGCTTCCCAGCTGGGCGCTGTAAACGCTTCTGCGCTTCATCTTACACAAGGATGGGGGTGCCCACTAATAATAATAATAAACAAAAAAAATCAGTCAGTGTGTCTCCCCCACCCCCCCTCCCACAAGGATCGTGTCCCTCCCTCCCACCCACTGCATCTCACCGCCTTTTCTATGACTGTCATTCACATACAATGCTGTACAATACAGTGAACCCTCACTTTACGCGGTCAATTCAACCCACGGAGGCCCGCGTAAAGCGAGAAACGCGTAAAGTGAGCAACATAACATATGGGATTAAATGAAATAGAGACCGGCTGACCCCCAAACTCCACTTTTTCCGACATAATACCTATGTTCTAGTAAAAATAACATCTTAATTTTATGATGGTACATGCACACAATTAATACTTAAGAGAAATAGAGAAATACAGTCGCCAAGTTAATGTACATTCAAATAATGGACTCAACTCCCTCCCCCTTTTCTCACACTCGCTGGCTCTTCCCTCTCTGAGAAATGTTTGGGGGAAAACCACTAGATATTAAGGTACTATAGTAATAAATAATATCTCAAACTAAAGTTACGATAATATAATTGACATTGCTGGATTCCTTGTAAGACCAGGAATATTTTGAATATAAATGTCATATATTTTGCACAAAAGATAACATATTTACACAGAGTAAACAAAATACTTAAAGTAGATCTAAAATTTGTAAGTCTAATGCAAAATCTATGATGTTTATATTCAAAATGATCATCAAATTGTAAGAATTCCAGCAATGTAAATTATATTCTGGCCCGGTAATTTGTATGAATTTTATGAGCTAAAACAAATATCTTCAATAAATAAACAAAATATACTTACCGAAATAATATCTGTCAATCAAAATACCCCACCTCCCCCCCTCTTCCCACCTGCTCCCTGGGTCCCTCCCTCCCTCCCTACCCCTCACCCCCACCTTCCCTCCCTACCAGAGAAATGATTGGGTTATAACAGTATATTTACATTTTTAGAAATAAATAATACCTCAGAGTAGTTAGGATAATATAATTGACATTGCTGGATTCCTTGCAAGACCAGGAATATTTTGAATATACATGTCATATATTTTGCACAAAAGATAACATATTTGCTATGAGTAAACAAAATACTTGCATTAGATCTAAAATTTGTATGTCTAATGCAAAATCTATGATGCTTATATTCAAAATGATCATCAAATTGTAAGAATTCCAGCAATGTAAATTATATTCTGGCCGGATAATTTGTATGAATTTTATGAGCTAAATAAAAAAATTATACATGTACTTCACCCGCGTATATGAGTAGATGCACCGCGTAAAGTGGGAATTCCGGTTCTGGCAGGGTACCGCGTAAATGTAGAAATGCGTAAAGTGAAAAGTGAAACCGTGTAAAGCGAGGGTTCACTGTACATTATTTATTTGTTATTCATTAACTATAAAAGATACAGTACTGTAATAATCCATGATTGTCAATACGATAATGTACAGTAGTAGAAGACCGTCTACCACCAGATGGAGTCGTTTGATTTTGTTCATTTTTTCACATATGTTCTTATCACTATAGTAAGTATTTTAAAAGAGGCGATATTTACTAGAACCTAATAGAACCTGACCTAACAAACCAAAGAAACCTACCTTACCTTACCTAACTTCCTAGCTGGGGTTTCTGCCCCCTCCCCCAGCCATATTAAACATAAAGTACTTATTTTGTGATCTGGTACCAGTGAAAGCAACTTTATTGAAGCATCTTAGTATAATTTACGTTTTTTGTGGGTGTGAGAGAGTACGCTCGAACTAAGTGGGTTGGTTATAAACAAACAGATGACACATGGTGACTCATCATTTCAAAATTGTATTTATGGTAAATAATTAATTTCTTCATGTACAGTTGGCTCCACTCCTGCATTTACCACTTAGCATTGCCAATCTTCTCCTTCTCTGAGGTCTGAATTCTTGAACTCAGAAGAGTGAATTTGAAGTATTTACTAATGAACGGAAGGGAGAGCGAAGGGGGGTGTCTGGGTAGTTGTCTTTCTGTGGGGAAGAGACTGGGTACTAGTAGAGGGGTGAGGACAGAAAATTAATATCAGTTGGGAGAGATTACAATGCAGGATAATATTTTGACAATGCTGATGGGGTTTCCCCTACTGAAAGTAATCATCTAGCACTAGCCAGGTGAGAATACTAATTACAGTAATTGATTGATTGATTGTGATAATTACATCATGAGAATGCTGTACTCAAGTTACAATGGAATGAGATGGGGATGAATTCAGGTTCTAAAGATACAATGGAGTGAGAGGGGATGAATTCATATTCTCAACAAAAGGGGGCATTTATGAGCAAATGGATTGTAGATATGTTTGAATATATATTTTATAGAAGAAGTGAAGTTTTGTTAAACCAATTGACTACGAAATGGAACATTCCCAGCTGTATAAAATCATCTGGCAGTAACCAAAATAAAATAGATAAAAAGACATTGTAGCGAAGGAGTTAATTAGCAATCAAAACAATCAGGAAGTGGGCAACACATATTTATTGTAATATAAACTTGATGTGAACAAAAATGGTTCAGTTGGCAGCTGCCCGGTACCGTATAGAAACAGCAAACCACAGTTTAGTTGTGCCAAACACCCAAGTAAAAAAATAAAAAATAAATAAATAATAAAATACTATTATCATCATCAAAAGTGCAATTTATGATGCTTAAAGGTTTTAAATAATAATTTTTTTTCTATGTTGTGCACTGGAGGGAACCCTTGAGTCCCCTCTCCCCTAACCAACTCCTACTCTGTGTTGCTGGTAGTCGAATCATTTCAGACAATTTACAGAGTAGAAAAATGTTGTATCCTCTTATTTCCATAATACAATTAGGTTGAGAATACAAATACAAGTGATACTCACTCATGTAAAGCAATGGCCATGAACGTATGAAATAAAATCATATTTGTCTGATAATTATCCAATACTGTATCTGGTTACTATGTCGCATAGGCAGACTCTCACCAGAATGGCTCGGACGTTTGGGCCACAAGTTGTATGTAAGGTGGACATTTATTCCGGGGAATAGCTCACCTGGGCACAGGTCATCGACCCACAATAGGGCCTAGGGAGCAAAAAAAAAGAGTAAAAAGAAAATAAAAATAGAAAAAAGATTATATTAATCTACACCACGACAAAGCCAGAAAACAAGCTTTTTGAAGCGAGACAGATTGTATGAGTATGGAAACACATAAGAAGGCAGAGCATTCCACAGTTTGGCTGTGTGAGGAAAGAAGGATGTACTATAACGTGTTATTCTAATGTGACCGACATCCACAGAGAAACGGTGGGCACCGCGGGCAAGACAAGTGTTATGAGCCCAGGGCCTTGCTGACAGTATACAGGATGCCAAATCCACTGAACATTGCCCGTTTAAGTACCTATAAAAGAGGGAAATTGAAGCAACATTGCGGCGAATAGAAGGAGAAGAGATTTTATCAACTAGAGGAGGAGAGTAATAAGACGAAATGCCTTTGATTCCACTCTATCTAACGGTTGGACAGAATAAGAGCCACCCCAGATATGAGAGCAGTACTCCAAGTTAGGACAAATGAATCCCTTACAAGCTTGAAGCAACTGCTCAGGAGTGAAGTAGCTACGGCATCTGTACAGCATTACCAGCTTTCAGGAGGCAGCTCTAGCAATGTTGTGGATGTGTGGCTTCCATGACATATTAGAGAAAATGGTATGAGTAAAATAGCCATGAATTGCCAAAACAGCTAATATTATTTGTTGACTGTGTGTGTGTGTGTGTGTGTGTGTGTGTTCCATTTTTACTCGTGTGCAGAATGACTGCGTCCTGATATGTGATTGGTGGGAATTTTAATGTTGTTGTTGGTCCTTTGTTTTCTCCACATCCGTACCATTTTCTCTGTCGGAGGCGGTCCAAAGTGTCTAGCAGCCGCTTGGTTACATTGTTCTTTTGCATATGCCATCACTTGTAATTTGTAGCTGATAGTGTAGCTATGCTTTTTTTTTGACTCCATTCTGTTAGGGTATTTTGATTGAACAGTCATGGAATAGCACTATGCTACCCCGAGGAGGTTTGTGTTCAGACTGGTGAAGTCGGTTGGCTGTAGACTGCTCCGCGCAGTTGTGCCTATGGTTTGTCAGTGCTCAGACGGTACTACCAAAAATGGCTGCCAGGTGGGTAGATTGTTGTTTCGTGTTGTTTGTTGAGCATTAGCCGATAATTGAAGCATTTCGTGCCTCAATGAAAGTTAGTTTTATTTTATAAGGCAGTTACACGTTTATACAGGAAATATAACACTGGTTATTGGTGGTTGTTGGTGGGAAATCTGTAAACATCTATGACAGGTGGTTTGCCTGACCACTGTCAGTAGTTTAAAAAATTATCGCAGTCATTTACTGAATATTCCTAGTTTATTTATTATTGTTTTAATTGTTCTCTTTGTTAAATGGAATTATTCTTGTAATATACCATATATATTCATTCTGAAGTTGTTTGGATTCTTAAACTAGGGGGATACCGAGATCCCATGGCGGACCACATTCCTGATCTTCACCATATTGGATGCAGGGTGATTATGAGGGTAAACTTTTGAGGGGGATAAAAAAAAAAAAAAAAAAACGTCTTATATGCCGCAAATTACGGTAATTTGGAAAGTGCAATTGGCAAATACAGTGGGGTATGCTGTAACGAATCTAATTGGTTCTAGAACCTTGTTCGTTATAGCATTCGTTCGTTATAGGGTTAATCCGTTCCAGGCCCCCAAATATAACCACTTAACACTGAAAAATATAATATAAAATTGTAAAAATTTTTAAAAAAGTGCATTAATATGCACCTAAACCCCTGAAATAAAGAATATCATTAATACTTGTAATAAAAAAAAAAAAAAAAAAAAAAATTCGTTGTAGGAGTTTCGTTTGTTATAGCATTCTCAATTTTATAGGTAAAACCGTTCGTTATAGGAATATTCGTAGTAGGATCTGTTCGTTATAGCATACCCCACTGTATTGTGTTTTATTACTATTGAATTTAACCAAATTTCTACCTCCCCATTCAAAGATGCTGATCTGCATTGATAGATGAAATGATATCAGATCTAAAAACAGATCTAGTTTAAGAATTAGGGGGAAGGAAATAATGTGAAGAAGAGTGAAGAGTAGAATCATCAGCATAAGAATGGATAGAATTAGTTGTAGTGTGAAGTAAATCATTGATAAAAAGAAGGAAGAGTAGGTGAAAGAACAGAACCCTGTGGGACACCACTACTGGTAGAGAAAGAGCTAGAGATCGATCCTTCGACAACAACTGCCATGGATCGGTTCTCAAGGAAGCTAGAAATTAGAGAACAACGTGGGGTAGTGAAACCATAAGAGGGAAGTTTAGAAAGCAAAGACTTGTGCCATACCCTGTCAAATGCTTTGGAGATGCTGAGGGCCACGATGTAAGTTTCCCCATAATCCCTAAGAGAGGATGACCAAAGATGGGTGCAGTAGGAGAGCAGATCACCAGTAGATCTCACCTGGCAAAACCCATTCTGGTGATCTAACAAAAGAGAAAGGTGTTGAAGGTGATGGAGAAAATTAGATTTTAAGATAGTTTCTAAAATCTTAGAGGGATGAAGTTAGGGCAATGGGGGCAACAGTTAGAGGGAATGGAATGGTCACCCTTCTTCGGGATGGGCTGAACCAAGGCATGCTTCCAAGAAGAAGGAAATGTTTGGGTTTTGAGGCAAAGATGAAAGAGATGACGAAGCACAGGGGCTAGAATTTCAGCATACTCCCACAGAACACGAGGGGGTACAGTATACTGTCCGGTCCACGCGCCTTACCCACATTCAACCTGGATGACACGCCAGCAACCCTACGAGTAGAGATTATAGGAAAGTGCATAGGTTCAGTAGGAGGAGTAGGAGGGATAGAGTTGGAATCGTCTAAGGTGGAGTTAGAAGAGAATAAGGTGCCAAAGAGATTGGCTTTATCAGGTCTGAAGAGAGGAGGAAAAGAGGGAGTGCAGAAGTTATTTAAGATGTTTGGGACATTTGTGCCTCGGACAAAAAATTATTTGACCGTAAATTATAATCCCCTTAGAACACTTCTGAGAACCTACCAGTCAGAAGCCTTCAGGTTAGATTCGGTTAGGTTAATTTATTATACAGCATGCCCTTAAAATTCACGGGGGTTTGGGTCTCAAAGCAGCCGCAAATTGCCAAAACGGCTAATATCATTTGCTGACGGGGTGTGTGCGTGTTAATTTTTTACTCATGTGCAAAGAAATGTTTATTCCCTTTATGTGTTTGCCCTTAGGACAATTATTTCTTTGACCTGAACACTACTGTGTGTGTGTAGCCACAAACATACACACACACAAATAAATAATAATGGGTAAATCATCTCACAAATCATAAAAAACAAGACAAAAAAATGTATTGAAATGTAGAAAAAATGCGAGTCTACCCTCAAGTTAACTCCTCCATGCTTTGTTATTAAAGTTGGGTTGGTTGGGTTGCCATATGGCAAATTTTTCCTTGTAAAAATTACTGTCTCTAGAACGAATGGCATCTGAGCGCCGGCTGGATTGATACGTAGATCAAATTCACAAAATTTCTTTCATAGCCATTTAGCTAACCCAACATGAGTGATGTCGGTAATTGTAGTGTAATACTGTACTTTTTTCACAATATGTATGTAGGATGGTGTGTGCATGTAACTGAGTAAAAATAAATGAAGAAAGTTACGTATATCTACCTGAAAATACGAGTTGAAAAACAACCATAAAACATCACAGCCATAGTTTTCTTAAAATAATACTGTATATAGAAGTAATATCTCTGTTAGCCGGAATCCTTCAAACCCGGACTCTCCAATAGCCAGAGTTGAAATTTTCTCAGAAAATCGTTCCCAAAGCTGGAATTTTTCAGAAAATTCCGGCTTTGGGAAAGTTTTTCCGAGGGGTAAATTTTCTGAAAATTCCGAGAATATTTTCCCAATACCTGGAAAATTCTGGGGATGGGGGAGGTTTTTTCCGGGTTTGAGAGATGGAAATGCAGCACATTTTCCGGAAATTCTGAGAAAATTTTTCCACTACCTGGAAAATTCAGGGGATGGGGATTATTTTTCTGGGTTCGAGAGATGATGTACTGTAATGGGACAATTTCTGGAACTTCCGAGAAAATTTTCCGTTATTCGGAAACTTCCGGGGATGAGGGTTTTTCCCGGCTTTGAGAGTCGTCTACTTACCCTGAAATCTCTCATTTCCGGAAGTGCGCTGCACCAATTGTTTTGGCTAACGGAGATATCACTGTACCAGGAAATGTGAGGAATAAATAACAATATTTCCAATAAATAAGTTACAACAAAAAATAGTATTGCAAAACCAGTAAATAAAAGCCAGACATAAGTTTAACAGCAGCCATTTGCGTGCACTACCTTATATTTGTGCATTAAGTAATGTTTAAAAGGAATGTATTTCACGTGATAAGAATCCATCCATGGCAATTATCCCGCCACCCCATTTTTCCCATAAGAAGTTTAATTTGCCCAACATACAGTTTTAGAGGAATCTAACCCCCACATTGGGCGAGGGTTTACTGTATGGTCATGCTACTTTTATCTTATTTTCCATCAAACGCTAATCAATAGGTGTTGTGACACATTTATATTAATTGTGTCGCTCTTAAGTCAGCCATACTCCCGTCATGTCATCCACTGTAGGGATCTAGCCAAGGTTATATGCAGTAGATCCTATGATGAGGCCATTATCACGGAGGGCGAAAAACATTCTCTCATGAACCACATTATTCCTCACATTCATGATTAGTTTTCTGGCTACCATTCAGAGGGACAATACAGCTTGGAGGATTCTGATATCGTTGCGAACCCCAGCCACCAAAACACACTGTACTATGTCATGATAAGTAATGTAACCTATAATGTCAAATAATGTAAAACATGATTGAGTAAATTGTTTTCTGAATTTATTAACAAAACAATGATATCCTTCCTAGTCCTTATTGAGAAATGGAAGTATCAGAGCTCGATTATTGAACTGCGAGGGTGCTTGTGTGTGTGTGTGAGACGATTACTCCACACTACACCACACAAGAAGGTGTCAATACTTTCGAGTAAGCCCGACTGCATAACAAGGTAGACAAGTGTCAACGCCGGAAAGACGCTGCCGCCGCCCCACCCGCCCTAGATGTAACCTCCCCACATGTGCAACATCTGTAATCGACCCTGGCAGTCCTGTATCGGCTTCTTTAGTCACCTCAGAACTCACCAACCTAGGTGACATCCTTAACAACTAATATCATTGTATCATCGCTGGATGATCGTCATACTCGGTTCCAAGTGACAGCAAAGTAATAGTAAGTATGTGTGTGTGTGTAGGGAGGGAGGGAGGGAGGGAGGCGATGGCTGGACAGCGGATCCGTCTTCCAGTATGGTTGGGTGGACTTTGCAACATCCACTTTGACTGTAGTGAGAACTTTTGTCAGGGACTGTAATTTGGAGGTGAATCTTGCAAGCTGTCACCTGCAAGGGGAAAATGATAGATAATGGGCTACAGGGTACACCACACATGTCTGAGACAAGGATGGCTGTGCCCCCTGGTGCATCTCTTCTCAGTTTTGAGGAGAATAAAAAGTCAAATATCCTAGAGACAAATGCATACAAGGGAGAATTTGCTCAGGAGCAATTGGAGCTTTTCCCAGTTGGATTTTAAGCCTCAACAATTCCACTGGACTATGGTAGCCATGATTAGTAGGAATTTAAGTAGGGGTAGGTGAGTGTGCAGCCCCCAACAGACATTTAGACACTGGGAGTGTACCATGACGTGGACCTCCTCCAGTCCCCCCCTGTTGAGGGGGGGGGTGGGGGGGGGATGGTACGACGACATGTGTGTGTGGGGCTGGGCCTTTCTCTCCCGCCCCAGGGCCGAAAGATATGTGTCTGGCTTTGCGGCCACAGACAACCCAGAGACTTTGAGGACCCTCGGTAGCATTTTGCTAAAATTTCTACAGTAACAGGATGGCAGGTGGAGGAAAGATGAGGAGTAGCAGATGTGCCCGCCTCATCCACATTGCTTGCGACATATTTCAGTGCTGTGCTTCTGGCTTTGGCGGAGATCACTTTGTCTCTTGTGTGGATCTTTAGAAACTAAAGAACATATGACATAAAACTAAAAAATAAGAAAAATTAAGAGCATCGGTGTGTTTAGAAGGTGGGTTATGGCTATACATAACTGCGTGGTCGCACTCCCTCTCGATGTGACGTCACGGCATAAACTCAGCCAGCACATTCCCAAATTCTTATTAATCTCATTAAATATTAAGTACCTCAAACACAGATAGCCTACTATGCAGTTTTCAAGGAACTTTGCCCCCATTTTGGAGGAGGGCTTACTGTATGTAACTGCAATCATGCCTTAACACTTGCAATGGAGGTGGGGTGGAGGATTAGTGGGCCTCATGACCTGAAGATGTCTTGAATAAAGATGAAAGCTAAGGTGCTCCAGTGTTTCCCACTTACTAAATGTACAGTATACATAACTGTAATCACTTTTTACATTCATAACACTGCTTTAACAATGTATTCTTGGCTGATTTTGTTCTGGTACAGTAATGTACACCACTGCACAAAGCAAATTGAATGCAAAAACAGCAGCTAGCGGGGGAACAACCTTCTACAATGGCAGCAGAAGATGAACTAAGCGATCCAAGCGGCTAGACCACCCATATGCCTGGCACGTAGATATTGTTGGAGTATGATGCAATCTCTCGGAACTTCATGAAAATTTATTCCCAGGCCCAAAACAGACAGATTTTGTTAGTTACGGATATTTTCTCAGAATTTTCCAGAAAATGTGCCTGATTTTCGTCTTTAGAAAATCGTTCCCAAACCTGAAATTGAGATAAATTTTCCGGAAAAATTCCGAGCAAATTTCAATTCCAGCTATTGGAGAGTTCTGGCTAAGACTGATTCCCCCAAGTTACGGAAATTCGCGCTTATGCAATTTTGAAACTATTGTACAGTAAACCCTCGAAGATCAGAACCCGGTAAATCTGGATTTCGGAAGATTTGGACAAAATCTTTTGGGGGTTCTGGGCGAAGAGGCCTCTCTACGAAGCATTCCCAAAAACAGGGTGAAGGTAGTTTTAGGCTTAAAGCTTTTATCTTATAAAATGTCACATACTAAAATTAGCAGAATATAACTTGCATTGCTGAAATCCTTGCAAGACAGCAAATAATTTGAATATATACATCATATACAAAAATTTCAACTCGTATTTTTGGGTAGATATACTTAACCCGTACAGCGTCAACGGCGTAACAGTTACCAAATAAAAAAAAATACCTGTAATTATAAAATCATACAAAAAAAATACGTATTGGTGAAAATTATCATGAAAAAGAGTGTAATAATACAAAAAAAGGATAAATATATTGATGTTCCGAAATCGAGATAGACGATAAATAAAGCAGCTACAGACAGTGAAAACTTACGGTAATTAGCATAATTCCACTCTCACTCGATGAAAAACGTCAACACTGCAACACATTCACCTATGGGCGTACCTACACCTTCCATGGTCCAGTGAGCTGCTAAATGATGTTTTTCCTTCATTATATGATAGTACTGTATAAGTCCATTTCAGCCCAAATCCAAGTCGAAAAATTGCAGACGCCAAAATAATTACATCAACTTAGCTGACGCCGTACCGGTTAACTTTCTTCATTTAATTTTACTCATTTACATGCACACACCATCCTAAATCCATATTGTGAAAAAAATAAAAGAAATAATTATCCTAAGGGCAAACCTGTACTGTACTCAGATGTACTAAATATTAACTAAAATTTTTATGCCTAGTGCAAACTACATCATGTTTACAGTTGTACCCCACTTAACGCGGTCAATTGAACCCAGAGGGTCCCGCGTTAAGTGAAATCCGCGTTAAGTGAACAACAGAACATATGGGATTAATTCCAATAGAAACCGGCCCGACCCCCAAACTCCACTTTTTGAAGGCACATAACTATGTTGTAGTAAAAATAACATCTTAATTTTATGATGGTACATGCACACAATTAATACTTAAGAGAAATAGAGAAATACAGTCGCCAAGTTAATGTCCATTCAAATAATGGACTCAACTCCCTCCCCCTCTCACACTACACAGCCGGCTAACAGATGGTCGGTCGGTCCCTCCCTCCCCCCCCCACCCCCCACCAACCGTCCCAAGGAGATGTGTGGGATAACCTCAAACTAAAGTTAGGAAAATATAATTGACATTGCTGGATTCCTTGTAAGACCAGGAATATTTTGAATATAAATGTCATATATTTTGCACAAAAGATAACATAGTTACCTAGAGAAAAATTTTTATCTAAAAATTGTAAGTTTAAAGCAAAATATATGATGTTTATATTCAAAATGATCACCAAATTATAAGAATTCCAGCAATGTAAATTATATTCTGACCGGGTAATTTGTATGAATTTTATGAGCTAAAACAAATATCTTCAGTTAATAAAAAAAAAATAATAATTCTTCACAGGTAACAGATGGTCGGTCAGTCCCTCCCTCCCCCCCACCCCCCACCAACCGTCCCAAGGAGATGTGTGGGATAACCACTAAATTTTAATAAATAATACCTCAAACTAAAGTTAGGATAATATAATTGACATTGCTGGATTCCTTGTAAGACCAGGAATATTTTGAATATAAATGTCATATATTTTGCACAAAAGATACCATAGTTACCTAGAGAAAATTTTTTATCTAAAAATTGTAAGTTTAAAGCAAAATATATGATGTTTATATTCAAAATGATCACCAAATTATAAGAATTCCAGCAATGTAAATTATATTCTGGCCTGGTAATTTGTATGAATTTTATGAGCTAAAACAGGCAGTCAGGCAGGGTGGCGGGTGGGGCAAATCTAAAAATAGCGTCTCGGACACTCACCGCGTATATGTGGAAAAAATCCGAGTTAAGTGAAAGTTCAGCTTTGGCAAGGCACCGCGTATATGCGAAAACGCGTTAAGTGAAACCGCGTTAGGCGGGGTAAAACTGTATATTCAAATTAATCACTATCTTAAAAGAATTCCAGCAATGTAAATTATATTCTCCCAGGTCAGTTCAGCGACATTTTATAAGAGAAAAACTTAAAAGTCACTCTTAAAGGCAGATAAATAAATAAGCACTAGACCTTGGCATCAACTGCCAAACATATCACCTCACCTCCCTCCCTCCCCCCATCTTCCCAGCCAGGGTTGGGTGGTTTTAGGCTTAAAGTTTTTATCTATATATATAATATCACAGACTAAAGTTAGGAGAATATAATTTGCATTGCTAGAATCCTTGCAAGACAGCGAATATTTGAATATAGACATCACCTGTATTCCATTAAAGTAGTGATATGTGAGTTCTAGAGTATATGTACGTGTATATACAGTATATAGTGATTTAAGGGCGATTTAGGGGATTTTTAGGAGTGTTTCTGACTTTAAGAATTTTTTGGCTTTACGTTGGGTCCCAGAAACGTAACTCTAACGTAAGTTGCAAGTCTACTATAGACAATACATATTTTACAAAAAATAATTTTTTTTTAGTCCTTTAGTGTATGACAGTAGGGTCGGGATATACAGTGACTTTATATAAAAAAAAATTTTATATCGCGGCTACCAAAATAATCGACATTTTCCTAAATATAACGATAATTTTTTATTTCGCGAAGGAAATCGTGCAGGAAATATTTCAAATTTATCACTACTACCAAAAGTATCAAAATTATCCAATATAGAGCAATAAATCTATTTACAGTACTCACAACTTACGTGGGGTTATGTTCCTGGGACCTCACATAAGGCCAAAAACTGTATAAAGTCAGAAACACTCCTAAAAATCACCCAAATAGCCCCAAAAATATGAGTGGAATTTTTTTTATCTTTTGTGCAAAACTTATGAGGTCTATATTCAAATTATTCTCTGTCTTGCAAGCATTCCAACAATGCTAGTTATATTCTGCTAACTTTAGTCTGTGACATTTTATAAGATAAAAACTTAAAGCCTAAAACCACTTTCAATCTTGCCAGAAGTGGAGGGGGGAGGTGATGTACTATGACAGCTGGGCCAGAGCAAGGACAAAGGTTACCTAATGGTATTTATTTATCTGTTATATAAGAGGAGTTCATGTTTTTCTCTTATAAAATGTCAATGAATAGACTTAAGAGAATATAATTAACATTGCTGCAATTCTTCTAAGATAGTGATTAATTTGAATATAAACATGCAATAGTTTGCAATACATAAAAATTTTAGTACTAATTTGTACATTTTACTACAAAGGACCAAAATGTTTATCTCTTGTGCAAAATATATGATATATACAGTATATTCAAATTATTCGCTGTCTAACGAGGATTGCAGCGATGCAATATATACTCTGCTAACTTTAGACTGTGCAATTTTACGTCAAGTTTAGTCACTTTTATTGGCCTCCAGAACTTCACCCTATTTTCCCCATTGAATACATGTAATCATATTTTGCAATTTAGTATATAGCAAACATCCTTGGAGCCTATCTCGCAATATATCCCGATCCTACTATACATCAAGTACAAATGAGTACAGTAATATGTTGCTCAAAATTATGGCTTTTTCACAGGAGTCAGGATAATATGTACTGTATTTTTGGTGATTTTTATATCAATATTTATCGTTTTTATATATTTTGTACTTTCGCCGGAAGATTCGGACAAGTAGTCTCCCCCCCCCCTTTTAGTCCAGATCTTCAAGGGTTCACTGTATGACCAAAAATTCAGAATACAGACAAAAAACTCACTCTTACGGAATTTGGGTAAATAAAAAATAAATAAATAAATAAATCTGTGATTTTTAACCCACATTTTTACCAATCTAGTAAAAAAAAATTGTGTGGATTCTCTGCGGTAACCACAAGGCAGTTAAGGCCTGACAATAACAACAATGGTTTAGTCTCCAGACATGTTCAGCTTTGCCTGTATTACAGGTACTGTACTGGGTTTTCTTACTCAAGATGAGTGGAAACAGGCCATCAAGTGCAAGTACAGTGGTCCCTCGGTTAACGAGCGCCTCAGTTAACGATTTACCTTCCATAAGATTCCTAACTTCGGTTAACGAGCAATCCCTCGATTAATGAGTTTTTTACGAGCCGACTTCAACATGTTTTCGCTTGCATTTGGCGGTCCACCAGCTGTAGTATTAGTCCGCCAATACAGTAATCAGTTTTAGGGCTTAAATTCCTTACTATTTTAGTAAATATCAAGAAGTTTATACTATTCAATAATTTTAAAAGTTTAATATTAACTTTTTTAGTCATTTTAACAATTATTGAACATAATTGAAGGTAAAGAAACTAGTTTCTGGCGTGCCATCCAGCCTGTTAGCACACCAGACAAGCGTTAGTCTCTCTCTGTTTTCAGTGGAGGGAACATCTTGCTTGAGACTCTCTTCAACTAAATGCTTTTTTTCTGTGTTTCCAAGCAAATTATTGGTCATTTTGAAATATATTTTACATACTGACAATATATAATGCAGTGCAGTGTTGATTTAAAGAAAATAATCTTGAAATACACCAAGAGAACTAAAATTTTATGGGTGAACAGGTGCCATGGGGTGACTTCTCTTCCACCCCAATGCCTTCTCTTCTTCCTTCTCCTCCACCCCCATTCTAATTCCCATCATCATCATCATCATCATCATCATCCAGGAGCCTTCTACATACACACCTCAAAGCAAGTGTACTTTTCTACCTTTTTTGTTGAATTTAGACAATTTTCGGTGAGCTGGAACCAATTACCCAAAAACCCATTGAAACAATGGTTTCGGTTAACGAGCAACCTGCTGGAACGAATTGTGCTCGTTAACCGAGGGACCACTGTACTAGCAGTGGTCATAAGAAACCATGAAAGGGTATTACCTTGGAAACAAAATTAGATGTGTTAAGGAGATCTGATGAGTGGGAAAAACTGAGTTACATCACCAAAACATCGCCTTGTAACCTCCACTGTTGGAACAATCCATGATAGTAATGACAAAATTGGGACTGGTGCTAAAGTTGCTACACTATTAACAGCCCGTATACTGTATTTTCTTTGTAGTGATGTGTGATAAGTATGAAATGCTTACCGTGTGTGTGGATTGAGGGCCAGACCAAGTGCAATGTGCCCATTAATACCTTGGTAATTCAGGAAAAGGCTATGTGTCTGTACAAAGATTTAGCTAAGGAGCAAGTTGTTAGTTCTGATTAATAACCCTTTAATGCCAGCAAAGGGTGGTTTGAGCATTTTATGACATGCCTAAACCTACACAACATTAAGATGGTAGGTGAAGCAGCCAGTGCTGATACTGAGGCTGCTAGTAATTATCCAGCAGAACTAAAGGCAATTATTGAGGCTGATGGATACACACCACAACAAGTGTATAATGTTGACAGAATAAGCCTGTTCTGGAAGCACAAGCCTGCCAGGACTTTTATTTCAACTGAAAAGAAGACAGCTCCAGGTTTTAAGGCTTCCAAGAATCGTGTAACACTTCTGTTAGGAGGTAATGCTACTGAAGATATGAAGTTGAAGCCCTTGCTTGTGTACCACTCAGAAAATCCAAGGGTTTTATAGAGCTATGCCAAATCTAGGTTACCAGTGATATGGCATTCTAAAAGCATGGATGACTGCCAGTCTCTTCCAAGATTGGTTCACAACACACAGATTTTGTCCAGCAAAGGAAAGGTACAGTAACCAAAAAAATATTGCCAACAAGGCCTTGTTTCTGTTAGAAAATGCTCCCAGCCATCTAATTAACCTTAATGACATTTCCAGTAATATTAGGCAGCCTATGGATCAAGATGTGATTGCCAGCATCAAGGTATACTATTTATGTAGGATTTTCGACAACTTATAGCTGCAATTGATGGTGAGGATCAGCAATTAGTCAGAAAATTTCTGGAAAAAGTTTAACATTATGAATGCAGTAGAAAACATTGCTGAGTCATGGGATGAGGTCAAATGTACAACAATGTGTGTGTGTGGAAGAACATCTGGCCAGAATGTGTTCATGATTTCCAAGGTTTTCCCCAGGTTCAGATCTTGCACGAGATGTAGCAGGAAATTGTAACTTTGGTAGATGGTGCAGGGTTTGAGGAAGTGGATCAGGATGGTGTAGTCGAGCTGTTAGTCACACAGAGAGGATCTGTCAAATGAAGATCTGAAGCTGATGGAACAGGAGCAAGCTGCTGGTGAGGAATAAGAAGATACAAAAGTTCCACTTACAGCCCATGAATTGACAGACAACAAAGGTTTTGGCTAAAGGGAATAATCAAATGAAAGATCTGATTCAAACCTTTGAGACTAATAAACCAGATTGTAAATGTAACCTCAAGTTTGCAAGAGAATTGGAGAATGTTGTGAGGGGCTACAAGGAGCTGTACACTCAATAATTGCAATGTCAACGATAAAGCACATTAGACAAGTTCTTGGCCCCATGATCACAGTCAGTAGTAAAAGATAACGATGATGACGATCTACAATGGAGAAACAGGAGCCAGTTTTGACCCTCCGTCTCCCTCCTCGTAACTCAAGCTACACCATCTCGCCTAACTCAGCACTCAACATCATTTCTAGTAAGTAAAATTTGAGTGTTTTGTGCATTTATTATCATGTTACATCATGAATGACTCATTGCATGTGGTTATAAATGTCTATTTTCATACATATATATGCTTGTGTTCAGTTTTGGGCCTAAAAAAATTTCCCTAGGAACGCATTTCGGCTTATATAAAATGAATCAACGGGAAAAATGGTTTCACATTATGGAATTTTGCGGTATGGAATGATTTTCAGGAACGGAACCCTTTCATAACCAGGGATCATGCCTAAAAATCTTTCTGTAACGCAAAATTCCGTTATGCAAAACCATTTTTCCATTGACTCCCATTATATAAGTTGAGATGCATTACCAAGGAAAACTTTTTGGGCCCAAAATCTTAACACACATATATGAATGAAAATAGACACATACAATGATTCTTTCATGATGTAACATGACAATAAATGAACACACTTGAATTTAACTCACCAGAAACAATGTTGAGAGCTGCAGGAGGTAGAGAGGTGAGGTGGTGCAACTGGAGATACTGGGATACTTACCTCCTTAAAACATCAAGTCAAATGTCCAATGCAATTCCTTTATGGAATCTTTTATCACCACTGCTTTCACCAGAACTTGATGGTATTTTTTCACTTATCTTGATTATGGTACATACACAATAACACAGATTCATAAATGAACACAAACTGGGAAAAAATTCAAACTAAGCAGCGTCATTGTGGTGGTGGTTGATGGCAACTGTGAAGGTCCGCCGGGCTGCCCATCAGCCGACATGTAGCTACCACCAGAATCCACACGAAATAAATGTTATAATTTCAGTTAATTTTTTTTCTATATTGCAATTTTTCCTTTTGAAAATCAAATTAGCCATAATTCCGTAAGGGTGACAATAGTCCTGAACACAGATGCATAACTGAGCAGCACCAAGTGTACTATGGGTCTACCAATAGATAGCTAATGAGCTACTAATCTTAATTACCACATCATAAAGACTAACAATGTATGACTTACTTGATAAAATGATAGATGCAGGCATCAATTACTCTGTAGGGTAAAGCATATTTCTTGTCAAAGAATATCCTCAAGAAAACTGAATTTGGTCCTGTGTAATCCATCTCAGCTATCTTAAGGATGGCAGCAGCAGAATGAAGTAGTGGGATGTGGTTCTTGGAAAGGACAGAACCAACAATCACAGCTTCTCGTAATGTACAATTGCCAGACTGAAAATTAAATAAAATTACATAAATTATCCATATTTTCACTACTCACACCAGGGCTAGATATTGCCAGATGCAGGCATAAATACGATAATTCCGAAACTTAAATGATGTTATATCATGAAATACCTTGTGCAAGGTGTATGTATATTATGTATTCTGTATGTATATTATGTATGTGCTCCATTTATATACACTATTTATTCAGCCTAGCTAGCAGCGTGTGGCAATGTATTTACCATGTCCCACATGCTTAATTAACGTGCCTGGCGACATATGGAAGCTGCTAATGTATCATTACCACATGTCGCCCGAGAAGTTAGTTGACCCCCAGCCAGAATAAGGAGCGCCACCTCCCTTGTGTACATATCTGTTATCCAGTAAATAGAACCTACGAAAACTCTACAGGTGTTTGTGTTCGCTCCTGTAGATAGAACTTGATACCCAGAACACATACATGGCGCAATGAGTAGGATTTTACTGGACCATTATACAAGTGAAGTGTAAAGTTTGTGGCAAGACCGGCTTATGGACCCCTGCTCTGCGTCAACCACCGATAATGGCCGTCTCCTCCAAGAATTTATAGCAACTTTGAGCAGTGTCAGTGACAGTGATTTTCTGTGAAGTGTTTAGTGCCATAACTGTGTGACCTTGTTCTAAAGGATTCCCAAGGTAAAAGGCCTGTTCTGGGCATTTGTAAGGAGTAAAGTTTTTCACATCCTCCTCTCGCCATGTCCACAGGGTAACTGACGCGAGTCGCCGCCTCCACCCCCTCACAGCGAGACTGCCCGGACTGCCCGAGACGCGCGCACACACATACACACGTACGAACACACTGATTGCGGCCATTCCTTTATATATATTTTATATATATATAATCTACTTATCTGTGCATTTAATTAATTTTTTGTCTCAGATCTTGTTGATACGACGGGCTGACCGGTCAACATTGATTTAAGACACAGTACACAGATTAAGTTATTATGTCTCGTGCCTTACACAGTTGTGGAGCCAACGCCTGGATGAGTCAGTCGGATGACAGCTCGGCAGAGATGGATGACCACGTTGAACAGGACGCTCCAGCTCCCACCACATCGCGCATCCCTTCACCTCGATCTTCAGCGTTGCAGTCAGAGATAATTGCTTTAATGAAGTTCATGAGGGATGAAAGGCGCGAGGACGAAGCCAACAGACTTGTGGAGAATGAAGAAAGAAGACAAGCAGAGGCAGAGAGAGACCACCAACGGAGATTGGAAGACAGTGCACGGTTTGAAGCTTTGATATCTCGCCTCACTGTTAACCAAGCCCCTGGCTCTAACACTGCCTCGGTATCGACTGGTTCGGATACCTCATCAGCTTTCTTCACGCCCCCCAGCCCCACCTAAAGCGGCCGCTCAAACACCGCCCATCTTGAAGCCTGATGTGAATATCCAGACTTTTCGTGAATGGCGGCGACGGTGGACTGATTATGCTACAATGGTGGATCTCCAGAGTTTGTCACAGCCTAAACAACTCATCCAGCTGCGTATGTGCCTGTCCTTGGAAACTCAGCGTGTCTTGGAACATACGTTGCAGGTACCTCCAACCTCTTCTTTGTCTGTAGAGGAGGTACTGGACATTCTACAACGGCACATCAAAGGGCAGAGGAATGAAGCTCTACGCAGGAGGGAATTGTTTAGCTGCAGACAGATGGAGGGCGAGACTTTTGATGCCTTTTATGTACGACTCAAGAGAGCCTCGGAAGAGGTAGATATATGTCCAGGTAACCACCAGCAGTGCGAGGAGACCCAGTTGAAGCACGTGATCCTGATGGGTGTTAAGGACGAGGAACTTGTCCAATGCCTCACCTCCCTCGACGCTTCCTCTTCTCTTAAGGATGTGTTGACGATATGTCGCTCCTATGAGGCTGCCAGGTGTGCCACCTCTGCCATCCGAGCTCCCACTACAACTGTACGCGCTGTGTCCCGGTACAAGAAGGACAAGAAGTCTACCCCAACGCCTTCGCCCACCACGCCCACACCCGGCTCCTTTTGTAACAACTGTGGTAAGCAGCACGGAACACAGGTGTGTCCAGCTGCTGAGTCTACCTGCAACAGTTGTGACCGTAAAGGCCACTGGTCACTCGCAGTACGGTGCCCAGCCAAACGCGTCCAGTGCAATGTGTGCGGTCGTCTGGGGCACTACGACAAGTGTTGCCCTACCAACAAACCCAAGGGACAGCGTCGGCGGAAGCTTCAGCGCCCTTCCACCAGTGAGGGCCGCCCACAGTCTTCCAATCAGAAGCATGACAACCCTGGACAATGCTCGAGCCATATTAGGAATGTGTGCTCCCCCTCACATCCCAGGACCAAAGTTCCCCAGTACATCAGTGTCATCGTGACCTATGGCAGTGTGTCATCCCGTCTTCAGATGTTGCCCGACACCGGCGCTGATGCTACAGTCATTGGTCCCCAGCATTTGCAATGCTTGGGGCTCTCTCCAAGTGATCTAGGACCGCCACCCAAGGATCTCCGCTTCACGGCAGATGGTTCACAGATGGCCCCAGCTCTAGGTTCACTCCAAACACAGGTCACCTTTGGCAACAGGTCGTGTCAAGCCTGGATTGATGTGCAAAACGGTGTCCCGACTCCTTTGCTGTCCTACAGACTTTGTCAAGAGTTGGCTATCATCTCCCAGGACTTCCCCAAACCTATTCTCAAGGTAAAACACGCCAACAGGGTGCAACAAGGGAGCACAACTACCCTGCTACCGCCCTACCCCTGCCTCTTGCCAGTGACACCTCTCCTTCGGATGCTCGGAAGTACTTCCTGAAGGAATTCAGCGACGTTCTGGTGACCAAATCCGCTCTGGAATCCAAGCCTCTCAAGAAGATGGTAGGTCTCCCCATGAGGATCCACTTGAGGGACGACGCGAAGCCCTTCGCTATTTACACCCATCGACTGGTCACCCTGGCCTTCCGGAGGCGGTCAAAAACGAGCTGGACTCCATGGTCGCCCAAGAAATTATTGCACCAGCCGGCGATGACCCGTCTCCATGGTGTCACCCTATGGTTGTCGTCGCAAAACCTAAAGGTGGTGTTCGGATCACCACTGACCTCTCCAAGCTCAACAGCCAGGTGTCTCGTCCTGCGCACCCTTCTCCCACGCCCTTTGCAGCTATGCGCAGTGTGAACCCGAAGGCGCGCTTCTTCACGACGATGGACGCCCTGTGTGGATACTGGCAGATAGAGCTTGCCGAAGAAGACCGACCACTTACAACTTTCATTACCCTGCATGGACGTTACAGTTATTGCCGTGGCCCCATGGGATTCGCCTCTACAGGAGACGCTTTCTGTCTTCGAGGTGATATGGCTCTACAAGGTCTGGCAAACTGCGTGAAAGTGGTCGACGACATACTCGTGTACGATGAGGATTACATGGATCACCTCTGCCGTATTTACGAGGTACTCAACAGGTGCCGGAAGCACGGCATCACCCTAAATGCCAACAAGTTTGTTCTGGCCAGCTCTTCAGTGGACTTTTGTGGGTACACCCTCTCAGGGATAGGTATCGCAGCTGACCTGGAAAAGGTCCGCGCCATCACGGATTTTCCCACCCCTGCTAACCTCACCGACTTGAGGTCCTTCATCGGTCTCGTCAACCAGTTAGCAGAGTTTTCGCCGGACATCTCCGCAGTTACCCAACCACTTCGCCCCCTGATGAGCCCCAAGAGGACATTCCTGTGGACCCCCGACCACGACAAGGCCTTCCAGCAAGTGAAACAGGCCCTGTCTAGTCCACCTGTCCTCGCCACGTTTGACCCAGCCTTGCCGACGGTTCTGCAGACAGATGCCTCACGCTAGTACGGCGTGGGATACGCCCTATTGCAGGATCATGGTGGAGGGCAGTTCCGGCTTGTCCAGTGTGGCTCGCGTTTCCTCTCTGACACCGAGACGCGCTACGCCACTATTGAGTTGGAGCTGTTGGCTGTGGTTTGGGCGATGTCCAAGTGCAGGTTTTACCTCATAGGCCGGCAACACTTTCACCTAGTGACCGGCCATCGCCCACTTGTTCCGATCTTCAACCACTACATGCTGGACGCCGTTGAGAACCCTAACCTCCAGCGTCTGAAGGAGAAGCTCTCGGCATACATCTTCACAGCAGTGTGGCGTGCCGGTAAGGAGCTCTGCATCCCTGATGCCTTATCCCGCTCTCCTGTCAGCCGCCCTACTCCAGAAGACCATGTGCTCGACGCTGGCCTCGTTCTTTCCATCAAGACTGTGGTCACTCTACACGCCGTCCAATCCCTTCGTTCGGACCTGTCACCAGATGACGACAGGGCAATGGAGGACCTTCGAACAGCGGCCCGAGATGACCCTTCCTATGTCCGACTCGTCGAGTGTGTGAGGAATGGATTCCCTAGCAACCGCTACGACCTTCACAACACCCTGCTCCCGTATTGGAAACTCCGCGATGAACTCTACTTGATTGGGCAAGTATAACCCCAATGGCCTACTCCTCCTCAGCAAGTATGCTGCACACAACCTCACCATCATTAATACCTTGTTTAAGCAGGCTGACAAGTTCAACAGTTCGTGACAACATCCACGATACAAACACTGGCATCTTATTGACTACATTGTTGTCAGAGAAAGAGATCGTTGTGATATCCTCATCACCTGAGCCATGCATGGCTCAGACCACTGTGACACTGATCATCAACTCATCAGAGCCAAGCTCTCACTTCACGTCGCCTCAAAACGGCAAAGGAGACTAGCCTCCAGAAGAGGTTTTAACACTAAGCGTCTGGAGGATCCAGGGGTAGCACATGCTTTCAGAGAACAGCTCGAACATGGGCTGATAAACAACCCGGCAACAAACAACCCAAATCCCAGTGCCGAATGGGATATTCTCGACACTGTCATGACAAAAACCTACAGAGACCCTCGGCCAGATCGAAAGAATACACAAGTAATGGTTTGACGAAAATGACCCAGAAATCAATGTACTTATCGATGATAAACGCGCTGCCTTAACTGAATGGCAGAACACCCTTACTCTCGAACCAAAGCTGAAACCTTCGGCAAGAAGAAAGCGATGGCCCAGCGGGAACTTCACAATCTAAAGAATGACTGGTTTAAAAATAAAGCATGTGAAATGCAAAAACTTGCATATCAACACAAGATATGCAAATTTTTCAAGTCCACTAAAAATTTTTTAAGGGCCAATCAATCATGGCACAGCCCCATTCTGCTCATCCTTTGGTAACTCCCTAATTAAAGATGAAAAAGGCATTCTTCAGTGCTGGAAAAAGCACTACCATTCGCTGCTCAATTGAAACACCAATGTGGATGTCCTGACTACCTAGAAGGTACCTCAGCATCCAGACCTGAGCCACCTCAAGCTATCCTCCATCCCTGGATGAGGTAACTACTGCTGTCAAACAGATGAAAAATAACAAAGCCTCAGGGACTGATGGAATCCCAGCTGAGGTGTATAAAACAGGAGGACCTCTGCTTACCAGCCGTCTCCACCCTCTCCTGGAGAATATATGGGAAAAGGAGGAAATCCCCAATGATTTTAAAGACGCCTCGGTCATTAATATCTATATGAAATAGGGAGACTGGTCAGACTGTGGCAACTACCGTGGGATCTCACTGCTGTCTATAGCTGGCAAGATTGTCGCCTTAGTCCTACTAAACAGACTTCTTCCTGAAGCGGAAAACTTTCTCCCAGAATCTCAATGTGGCTTCAGGCCATCACATGGCACCAAAGACATGATCTTTGCTGCCCGCCAGATACAGAAAAAGTGCAAAGAACAGTGTCGTGACCTGTACATGGCCTTCATTGACCTAACCAAGGCCTTCAACTCAGTCAACAGGGAGGCCCTCTGGCAGACCCTCTGCTGTTTTGGTTGCTCACCAAAATTCATCGACATTGTAAGGCAACTCAACGATGGCATGAACGGTTGTGTCCTGCACAATGGCACCCAGTTTGAGTTCCTCTCTATCCAAACGGGGGTAAAACAAGGATGTGTACTGGCATGAACTCTCTTCTCTTTTCTATTTTCTTGGCTGCATTCCTTACTCGTGCCAGTGCCAATTTAGCCGGCGGGATAGACATCGAGTACCGGCTGAAGGAGCTTTTCAACATAAGACAACTCAGGCAGGAACAAAGGTGTTGGCAGCTTCCATTACTGAGGTTCAGTATGCAGATGACTTCACCCTTGTCAGGAGATCCTGAACACCTACGCAGATGCGTACGCACACTTCAACCTTGAGGTGAATGTACGTAAGACTCAGATTCTCTTTCAGCCTGCCCCTGGTTCAGCCACACCTCCATCATCCATCCCATTTAACAGTACTACCCTCTCTAATGTTATCCACTTTCAGTATCTCGGTTCCCACCTGCTGTACATCGATAAAGAGATTCAACATCAGATCAGATGTGCATCTCAAGCCTTTAGCAGACTCCGTACCAGTCTCTTTAGCTGTAGGGAATTTAAATTATCTACAAAATTGCATGTATATATCGAGAAGAGTTCCTCCTCACCCTGCTATATGGCAGTGAGACATGGGTCACATGGAAGAGGCACCTCAAGGCACTTAAAAACTTTGACCAACGTAATCTATGTTCCATCCTCCAAGTTTGTTGGGAAGAAGAGAGAACAAATGCCAGTATTCTTGCTGACACCAACTGTAGGAACATCGAGGCTACCATTATCCATGAACAATTATGTCGGACTGTTCATAGTACCCACATGGATGATAGTAGACTGCCAAAGCAGTTACTTTACAGTCACCTAACAAATTGCAAACGTAATGCTGGCAGGAAACTGAAAAGGTATAAAGATGGTCTTAAGACAAACCTGAAAAAGTGCCCAAATCGACCCCCTCACCTGGTAGACAATTACTCCACTCTGTAACGTTTGGACGAGTCCCACACAAGAAAGTGTCAACACTTTCGAGTTAGCCTGACCATATACCGTGGCAGACAAGCACCAACGCCGTAAAGACGCTGCTACCGCCCCACCCACGCTAGATGTAACCCCCCACATGTGCAACATCTGTGGATGACACTACTGGCCCCATATCAGCCTTTCTAGTCACCTCAGAGCTAACCAATGTAGGTCACATCCCTAATAACTCATATCATTGTTTCATAGCTGGATTATAGTCATTTTTTATTCCGAGTGACAGCAAAGGAGTAGTAGTGTGGTTGATATGGAACATAAACTGTCATATGGCAGTCATTTATTATTACCTCATATAGTTCTTAGTGTATTACACTGAAAATTCGTTATATACTTCATTCGTCACCATGACACAATAATTACATCAAAATGATAGATTATAAGAAAACCTCCCAATGTTGAATGTGACAAATGAATGTGAAATGTTGCAGTGGCAGCTCAAAGTGTTGTGAACATGTTTCCATTTTAATATAAGCGGTGGATAGAAGTCTGCTCCACCGCACATCATTTATTTAGAAACATATTCAACACATATTGTTACCTTCGTACTGGTTTCTAAGAACAAAATGTTTAAAATGACCACTGATTCAATATTTCTTTTATGACACCAGTGTCAAACACTTATTATTGTATGTTATCAATGATCCATTAATTCACACCCATCCCACAGCCTTGATTCCTTTACAGATAAAGAAATAGATATAGTCAATAGGATGGGAATTAGTTGTGCTTAGAAAAAGTATTATTTTCCTTTACAGTTCACCATCCTTACATGAGACTTGACATGCACCCCGGATACTGAGACAAATTGCAAGCACCATCTATTATTATTATTACAGTACATGTTTTAATTACTCTATTAGTATGGTAAAGTAGATTGTTCTAACAAGCAACAAACACATGTGAATAAAGAATCACTGCAATTAACTTGAAACCTATGACCAAAGTTTAATATGAACAATACAGTAAGTCCTCGCTTAAGATCGTGGTTTTGTTCCTGAAAATTGCAATGTTAACGGAATCAATCTTCCCCATAAGAAATAGATAGATTACAGGAATTACGTTCCTGAGCCTCCCTTTGGCCCATGAAATACATTGCATATACAGAAATTCAATGGCATTTTTATAGAAAACAGTATGTGTATAAATAAACTTAATAATTTTGTATTGTACTCACTGATGGATGGAGGTGGTGAAGCGAGTGTGTGGTGGGTGGCGAGCCACTGAGACCTGGCGGGTGACTCCTCCTCCCGGTTTAAAACCTCCATTTTCGTAGCAAAGCTAATTGGCCTTACGTTGCTTCTTCACAACAATAGCATCAGTAGCACATGATGGGCGCTTGGAAGCCATTTCGAATTGTTAGAGTACAATATTAAGAGCAAAAACACTTAAACACGCACGAACACTGTAGAAGCCTAATAAAGACTGACGGCGCTTGGGGACGCTGTGACGTTCCGCGAGTGAGAGGTAGCACACCAAGACGAGAGAGAGAGTGATGCACCATAAAAAGTAATCCGTGACGATGCTAAAAACGACGTTATATTGAGTCGTCTGGACGTTAACCGAATTATTGGTATCTAAAGAGTAGCTACGTTATAATGAAACAACGTTATTGGGGCAACATTAAAATGAGGACTTACTGTATTTGAAAGTTATCTGCATAATTTCCATAATGTGACAACCTGTGGTGTAATGGTCAGCATCCTCGCCTCGCAAGTGAGCGGACCAGGTTTTGATCCCCGGGCAGGGTGAAACTATGGGCCAGTTTCTTTACGCCATTTGCCTCTGTCTACCCAACAGTAATTAAGAACCTGGATGTTAATCGATTTGTGGATCGTATTCTGGGGTAATGGTTAGCCAGCCAGTGCAGTTGGCGAGTTGTCCGGTCTTCTCAAACTATTCCTTGACACTGGGTCATGCAGCTCGTTAACTTTGGGTGTGGTTGTCGTGTTGGCGACAGCATCTACACCTAAAACAAATTCATGCCAAGGTGGCCCTTGGGCCGGCCATCCTCGTTACACGAGGGGCAACCATTATTATTATTATTATTATTATCTGCATAATATAGTAAATGAGGAAAATAATAAACTTAAGCTTTAATTAAATCACTAAAGGATACCATGAGTGTAGGTAGAGGGGCACCTGCCTCCCCCCCCTATCATCCTTACGTCACTTCACCTCGCCATACGACCGTCCACTAGACAAAAGATATGAGCTAATAACAGTGTAAACAGTGCATTTCTAATGAAGTATATAAACATTCCACAAATCATAATTTTTTTTTTTATCATATTCGCCACTTATCAGCTTACTAGCCGTTTGGGCGGTTTATCCCGTGTTAGTACAGGAGGAAACTGGGTACCGGGAAACCTGTGGTGTTTGGTAGTGAGGGTCACACTGGATAACACCCTTCTCACGTGTGTCTGGGCCGAGGCTCGAACCCTTTACATATTGGTTTTAATATGTTTTTACTTTGATTCCATAGTATGTTTACTATTGTGAGTTTCCTTCTGTCGAATGTAACAAACACAGCGCTGCCACACAGCACAAAAGCTAATGAGCCCCTGTAAATGCACAAGTGAAGGGGACTGTACATACTGTAGAGTACAATACAGTACTGTAAGATGTTTGGGTGATTCTTTACAGTGTACTCTCCATTATTGTATTCTTATATTTGTGTTAAAGTTTACTGTTGCACAAGTATTAAGTACAAACTGTAAATCTATACACTAAATATTGGTAAGTAGTGTTTTCTTTGTATTAAGACACATTGTGTAAAGCCACATTGGGCTTACAAAAGGTGCACACACTAATCCTCTCCAAGCACATGGTATTAAAATATTCTTAATATATTTCATAAATTACTACAGTAGACCCTCAAATGGGAATGAGACCAAGAATTATTGTCAAATAGTGAATGGAACAGGATTGTTTCCTGGAAAACTAACATGGCAGACCCAGACATTACGAGAAGTGCCACTTTATGTGCCATCATCTGCTTGTGCAGGCCTCCTGCCAACTATTGTTTGAGGGAACTGTTGGTTTTACTCTCCCTTTTTAGGACAATAATTACAACAAGGAGGTTAACCTTTTACAATTTGTCCCATCAACTGTCAGGTCTCCAGGTCTTGATTAATAGCTCAGTGTGCTCACAATATTCAAGCCAAGTGAAGGGCAATTGGTAACAAAAGTTTCTATTAACAGGTAAGATCTATTTACAGGAATAAATGTGAAACAGCATGAGGCCACTTACCATACATAAGGGCAACAAGACACCTTTGAAAAAAGCTGCTGGTTTAAAAAGTGCCTTAAACAGTGCTTGATAGAGATGAAAGTTGAGTCGCTTGTAGAAAGATATGTCATCCCGGACTCTTGGTAAGAGAACTAGGTTGAAAAATCGCTGAGCCATTGCTTCTTTAAGGTTACTGACAAAGATTCTAACAGCCTGATACATAGCAGCAGCAGACCATTTGTCTGGATCTGTAAATAAAATTAATATACAAGTACAGGTATGTTAAAAGAAAGTTATCTTGTTTCTCACTCACACACACACACACATACATACAGTATATAGCAATATGCCTCAAGGGTCGAGTAAGCCATGGGTGGGCAGTAGGGCCACTATTTTCCTTAGCTACTGGATTGAAATACTAGTTAAAAAAATGGTAGGAGGAGAGAGAAGACAAAAGAGATGTGTATGTGCATGTGCAACATCAGACAGTATGTAATTTGTAAATATTAATAATAACATGAATGTCAATTTGGAAAGGTAAGCCATATTATCATACAGAAACTTGTATTAAATCAAACATATTTTCCATGACCACTGGTATCCTGTTCAGTTTGAGTTGAATTGTGAGGTGACAAAGAACAAACAGATACATGGATATATTGACAATTCCAAGAGATCACAATTATCACACCAAGAGTGGAAACATACTGTAGGTTGAGCAGTCGAAGTCAAGTAATGGGAGTACTGTAGTACCAAATCTCACATTAATGAGTTTAATTAGTACAGTATACACCAGAACCTCAACATTAGTGAATTTAACTTTCACAAATTTGACAATCCACGAAAGAGCCTCAGAGGTTTATATCTATTGAAATAAAATAAAAAGATATGGTGCTTATTTAAAACCCGCAAGGGTGCACCATGATGTGACGTCAAGGCATCCTTCCACTTCCCACGTGTTCCCCAGCTTCTACCGTCAGTCTCATCCGAGTCATCTCTGCTGTTGCCAGGCCGCAGGAATTCTTACTCCTCCTTCCTTCTGAGCAATTCTAACTTTAATTATAACTTTGTCATGCCCCTCAAAAGGCCATTAACTGGTGGTAGTGCATCTGGTGCAAAGAGAGTGAAGAAAGTGATGACTCTTACACAGAAAATTGAAGTGTTGGATAAACTCACTGGTGGCATGAGTATGTCAGCTGTTGGCAATACATTTGGAGTAAATAAGTCAATTGTTATGACAATGATCCATCAATGGAAGTACACATCAAAGTGAAACAATATCAATATTGCTTTACAATCTTGCCAATAAATCGATAAAAAAAGAAAAAGAAAGACAATTGCTAATCACAATGTTTTTAATGAGGAGATCCAGCCTCCCCTCCCTCTCTCTCCACACCAACCAGCCCAGTGTCATCTACATCACCCCTCCAATGCTCACGGCCTGCCTATCCCCTTCACTCCACCAATACTGCCTCCTCACCTTCACTGGACATTCTGGATTATCCCATTCCAGAGGTCTAAAAGGAGGATTAGTAATATCTTCAGTATCATTACTGAGGCCTCTACAGCAGCTCATTATGAGGTGAGGTAAGGAAAGGACACTTTATATACATAAGTAACACTGCTAATTATTTTGCTCTATAATATTGATATTACACTTATGAATGGGATAAATTATAAATTCTTCCCAGGCATAAGTGTGTTAAAGGAAAACTTAATATTTAGTATGTATGCATGTTTCATTCACAACATTTTGTGTCAGGTATGCGATGAAGGTGCAGTGGTGGTGGTATGAGCCGTGTGAGGCAGGCCGCAGACGATGCGTCTTCATTACTGTGATCTAGTTGACGTCCCTAACATCACACCAAATTAATTTGCTTTTTCTTTTATTTTATTTTTCTTAACACATAATTCAACAATCTAAAGTAACTGTACATACCTGTGTAGTATTTAGAGGGCTTATGTAAAATTTTTTTAAGCCTTCAGTCCCTATTCGAAGGGCCGGATCCAGGCCCTGCATTGTTAAAAAAAATTCTGACATCGGTCAAATAACTGACCTATCGGTAACGTCATCTAATTGTCAGTGTTGCATGGCCCACCAGCTTCTGACTGCAGCTGACACTTTCTGTACTTGAGTGACAGGTTTGACAAACCGTCCCCAGGGATGGGATAATCGGAGGTGTAATAAGGTCACAGCTAAGGTCCCACTCACATCATCTTCTGACCCACATCACCTGAACTCCAGCTGGGATTCCCCCTTGAGGCATCACACGGCGGTCACCTTTGTGAGGGGCTACGACCTAAGCTTTAACCCTTTGGCCGCGCAAAGCGACTTTAGTCGCCTGACAGAACGAAACATTTCACCGCGCAAAGCGACTTTACTCCACGAGCACAGGGGAAAATTCTTAATTTCCCGCACACGGCTAAGATCGTCCTGGGGTTAAAAATGCACCCTGTTTGTGCTGCCATCTGTTATCCGCTAGGCAAAACATATCCCAAGGACGCATTAGCTGACACAACCACATGACTCACAGATTTCCAGATCCAGCGTAGCGTCATATATTTGTTCATCTTCCACATAAATAAGGTATTTTTTATTCTTTTATTATGGTGATAGGCAGTGTAAGTGTTTCAAGCATGTGAATATATATAACAGACCGATATAGATAAGCAAATAGTGGTGGTTATATGTAAAAATATGATCGCTATTTTTTCGTCAGTTTGTCGGTATAAAGATTTGCCAGAAAATAGTTTCAGCGGCATATATCTGTTCATAATCCACATAAAGAAGGCAGTATAAGTGTTTCAAGCATGAGAATATATATAAAAGACTGATACAGATAAGCAAATAGTGGTGGTTATATCTCATAATATGATCTCTGTTTTTCCATCTGTTTGCCTGTATAAAGATTTGCTATAATATTGTTTCTGCATAACCCAGGCATTTTTGGCATAGTCCAGTGTTAAAATATGAATAAAGACTGTGTTATATATATTTGAGTAGTTATTTTGTCACGCAACAGCCTGTATATAGACAAAAATTGCGAAATAAGACAACTTTTCACTGTTCTTGTCGCTTCCCATTTTCTGTGATATGCAAAATAAATTAATATTTTGCAGTAACTTATATATTTTTGTTACTTACTAGCGACCATCTGTACCAAAAGGAATATAGAAGGGAGGTTATTGTAGGCATGTTGGATGGGTACTCTGTCAAGGAATCAAAACGTCAGAGGAGGAGTGTAGTACCTTTAGCCACTAGATTGACAGAAAGGCATTTCATTTCTCAATTTCAGGACAAACAATACAAGCCCAATTGTGTTGTCTGTTCTATTTTACCATCTCAATGTGTAAAGAAAGGTCGAGGCGCATGCAAGAGAAAACAAACAACATTCTCCTGTCAAAAATGTCCTGACCACCCTCCCCTATGTGTCGTGCACTGTTTCGAGAGATATCATACTAAAACCAATTATAAAATGTCCTGTCAGTACTCGTAATGTTCATGTAATGTAGCTATATACAGTTTTACCCCGCTTAACGCGCTTTCACTTAACGCGTTTTCGCATATACGCGGTGCCTTGCCAAAGCTGAACTTTCACTTAACGCGGGTTTTTCCACAGCTACGCGGTGAGTGTCCGGCTCGGATGCTATTTTTAGATTTTGACCACGCGCCACCCACCCGCCCGCCTGCCTGCCTGCCTCTCCCTCCTCCTCCCTCCGCTTGGGTAAGCGGCGCGGTAAGGTTGCGCAGTGTGTGTCTTTGTTGCGTTATCACTGACGTCATATGACGTCTCGGACTGTGATTGGCCATGCAGCCCTACCCCCCTCTGCTGCTAGCTGTAATTGGCTTAAAGTATTATGACGTGACTACCCCGGGGAGGGAGGGAGGGAGGAGAGACGACGCTTGACCTAGCCGCGGCAGTTTCATCCCTCAAGGCCACGCCGGGTTAACGCGCATCCATTGTTCCGTAAAATGGCTTCCGCCGGACCACCACCCCCAGAGAGAAACCTTTCCTTACCTGGACCCAGCGGCACTAAACCAAAGAAGACACGACGTTCATTAAGCTACGAGCTGAAGTACCAAATTGTTCAAGATTTGGAGAAAGGAAGACGCCAAGTTGATCTCGCGCGCCAGCATGGCGTCAACGAATCTACGATTCGTACAATAAAGAAGGATGCAGCCAAGATAAAGGAGCACATGAAGATCACAAAGTCTGCAGGTGCTTCATCTATCAGGTATTGCCAGAACAGGGTGCTGGCAAAAGTGGAAACTTTGCTGGTGAGTTATTTGGTGCGTCAGGCGCGACGCAACATGGCGGTGGACACGCGCTCAGTGCAGGAGTACGCACGTGAGCTATACGCAGCAGTGACACGTAAACTGGGAATTGCAGAGCCCAAACCCTTCAATGCTTCCCATGGTTGGCTGCATAGGTTTAAGAGGAGGAACAAGGTCACCAACATCAGCATTGTTGGTGAGGAAGCGAGTGCTGACCGTGCGGCGGCTAGAGATTTTCCTCCGTTTTTACGTGAGATTATGGAGGAAGGACAGTACAGTGACGACCAGGTGTTTAACATGGACGAATCTGGTCTTTTCTGGAAAAAGTTACCTTCCAAGACCTTCGTTGTCCAGTCTGCGAGCAAGGTAAGGGGCCGGAAGATGCAGAAGGAACGCATCACCGTCCTGTTTACCACCAATGCCTCCGGTACCTGTAAACCAAAGTTATCGGTGATTCACAAAGCCCGCAAGCCGCACGCCTACAAGAATATGGACATGAACAAGCTTAATGTCCACTGGCTAACCGCACGTAAGGCGTGGATGTCCTCTTCTCTGTCCCTCTTCTGGTTTGACAACTTTTTTGTTCCTGACGTGCAGAAATTCTGCGAGCAACAGAATGTTCCTTTCAATATTTTGTTGCTCCTTGACAACGCACCTGGACACTCGCCCCTACTTATGGATCGTCACCCCAACGTAAAAGTGGTCTTCCTTCCTCCCAACACTACGTCATTAATCCAGCCCATGGACCAGGAGTTAATCTGCAATGTTAAAGCTGCATACTCGGCAAAGAAATTCAAGCTCCTGAACGACTCTACCAACACCAAGGATGAGTTGCGTAAGCTGGGTGACACCGACAGCGAGAGTAAAAGCGACGAGGACAAGGAACAAGAGGCGGCGACTCAAGAACTTCTCGTCAAACAATTTTGGAAGAAGTTTAACGTCAAACAAGCTGTAGACTTCTTGGTGGAGGCATGGGATCTGCTGTCTATTGCTACGATTCGTCACGCATGGAGACATGTGTTGCATGGCATACCAGGTGAGAGGAGGAGTGAACCTGTGACTGGTCAGGTTCAGACTGTTGCAGTAGCAGTGGACCTTGCCAGAGAAGCTGCGCTCAGTATTACAGCTGAAGGCTTCTCCGAGACCACCAACGAAGACATCATGGAGGTGATCAGAGATCCTGAAGTGACTGCCGACGAGATGTTGGAAGAAGAACCCGCCAGTGAAGAGGAGGAAGAAGGTGCGTCATTCTCCGAAGAACCTAGTTTAAGTCATAGTGATATTAAGTGTGTCATAGAGTTAACAGAAAAAATTAAGTCCATCGTTTCCCGCGACACTGACGATGAACGCCATGACGTCTTCCATACCCGACTGGTGCAGGCTATGGAGCCGTACATCACGGTGTATCATGACAACATCAAAGCCAGCCGTCAGCAAAGCATAACCGAGTTCTTCGCCCGCAACCCACCACAGCCAGCCCAAGCCAGTGATAGTGATAGTGAAGTTGATTTTGAGGGATTTGTCAGGGAAGCCATAACAACTGTAAGTGACAGTGATATTGATTCACCTAGTAATGGTGATTCACCTAGTAATGGTGATTCACCTGCAGTAATCTGCCCTCTGCCTCGGAACCAGCCTCCATCCCCGTATGCCGACCCATCTCTTCTACTACCGTGAGTGTTCCTTAAAAATTTTCGTTTTTTAACCTATTCTTTATTTTTCCTATGTTAACCTTTATCTTTCCTAACCTAACCTCTTCTATATTACTTGTTTTTCATGCCACCATAAAGTTAAGATAGAATTTTTACTACAACATAGTTATTTGTCGTCAAAAAGTGGAGTTTGGGGGTCGGGCTGGGTTCTATTGGAATTAATCCCATATGTTCTGTTATTCACTTAACGCGGGACCCTCTGGGTTCAATTGACCGCGTTAAGTGGGGTACAACTGTATATAAATATGTTCAAGGATTGAAATAAAATATTTTTGTATTATCTGTTTAGTTATTTCACCAACAATGTTTCCAGGTGAGGTACCAATATTGCACATAAAAACCGGGTTATAATTTCCATGAAACATCACTACATTAATTATTACCATAGTTTTGGGTCATGATCTATCATTCTGGAGGCAATTTTGGCAACATCTGAGTCCCTCAAACCACTTTACCCGAAGAAAACCTGAGACATATTTTTTTTCACCTTTTTTCCGTAAAAACATGATTTTCCACTAGATAACAACATTTCTAAGGAATATAAATGCCATATATGGAAAGACCAAGTTCTTTTCATTATAGAAAAGCAATAAAAAAGCTCAAAACAGCACTTTCATTTTTTGGCGACTTAATGACACTTTCCGGGAACAACCTTGAAATCGGACGGCGCGGTCAAAGGGTTAATGTCTAATGGTGTCCCAGGACACTTGGTGTAGTTGGGGTCTATTAGTGTTCCAGTAGCGCAGTGAATAGTTACGGTTTATGTGCTGAACGCTCATTCCTTCATCCACTAGGCTGTTTCCCTCAGTACCACATACTCACACACTTCTAACTCAAAAGCGATTGGTGAACGTACTGAATATAGTGTATTATATAGTGTGATAATAAAAAAAAAACTGTAAAGATATTGTGAAGTTGTGCGAGCATAGAGTGAGTTGCTTGTGTCAAGTGAAATCCAACCATATCGGACCTTACCTTATGTGGCGGTCAGTTTGCACCGAGATGCACGATAACTCCCAGAGGGGTGATGACTCCTTGACTCAGCAACAACCAGAGGTGGCGAGTAGTGATAATTATGCTTTTTTCTATTCACTAACATATATTGTATTTTTCGCATTTCACGAGGCTAAAATTTTCATTTTATGATTTCCATTTTTCCCTTACTAATGCATTTCTGGAGGGAGAAAACCATAGTTTTAAACAAGAAGGACCCCACACTCCAGCACACGACTGAGAGGGGCGGTAGAAAAACGAATTAATAATACAGTACTGGAATTTGAAGATGTGGCTAGTAGCTGATCTTTGTTACCTTCTTCATTACAGAAATGCAATTAATGAACAAAGAAAAACATAATGGTAATTTTATTAACCCTTTTTTTTACGCTGAAGTTTTATGGCCAATATTATGAAATTTTCAAGAGACTTGTGTTTTGTTTTCATGCGAAGTGCAAGCTTGTTCAGCTGCTGGAGTCATCTCATCTTACAAATGGTGGAATAGTAGACCCCACAAATTTGCAGGGATTAGGTTTTCAAAATAACCCTGAATAGTCAAATCCTCAAATAACATTTGCTGACCAGGGGGAGGGAGGTACGTTTTTATTTGTGTACAAAGAAATGTATATTCCCTTTATGTGTTTGCCTTAGAACAATTATTTCTTTTACCTGTACAGTGGTCCCTCGGTTAACGAGTTACCTTCCATAAGCTTCTTAACTTCGGTTAACGAGCAATCCCTCGATTAACGAGTTTCTTACGAGCCGACCTCCACGTTTTAGCTTGCATTTGGCAGTCCACCAGCTGTAGTAATACAGTAATACAGTAATCGGTTCTAGGGCTTAAATTCCTTACTCTTTTAGTAAATATCAAGAAGTTTATACTATTCAATCATTTTAGAAGTTTAATATTAAATTTTTTTAGTCATTTTAACAATTAGTGAACATAATTGAAGGTAGGGTCACTAGTTTGTGGCATGCCATCCAGCCTGCCAACACAGCATACAGGCGTGTCTTTGTGTCTTTTCAGTGGAGGTAACATCTTGCTTGAGACTCTCTTCAACTAAATGCTTTTTTTCTGTGTTTGCAAGCAAATTATTGGTCATTTTGAAATATATTTTACATATTGACAATATATAATGCAGTGCAGTGTTGATTTAAAGAAAATAATCTTGAATTACACCAAGAGAACTAAAATTTTATGGGTGAAATGGCGCCATGGGGCGACTTCTCTTCCACCCCAATGCCTTGTCTTCTCCCTTCTCCTCCACCCCCATTCTAATTCCCATCATCATCATCATCATCCAGGAGCCTTCTACATGCACACCTCAAAGTAAGTGTACTTTTCTACCTTTTTTGTTGAATTTAGGCAATTTTCGGTGAGCTGAAACCAATTACCCAAAAACCCATTGAAACAATGGTTTCGGTTAACAAGTTTTTCGGTTAACGAGCAACCTAGAACGGATTGTGCTCGTTAACCGAGGGACCACTGTATTGTATGTATTTGTGTGTGTGTGTAGACACACACACACAAATAAATAATAATGGGAAAATACTCTCACAAATAATCAGAAACAAATTTATTAAAACTGTGACAATCTACCCTCAAGTCCGTGCTGTATTAATAAAGTAATAAATACTGGTAATGGACTTGAGGGTAGACTGTCACATTTTTAATAAATTTGTTTCTGATTATTTGTGAGAGTATTTTCCCATTATTATTTATTTGTGTGTGTCTTAACACACACACACATACATATATTTACAATACAGGTAAAGGAAATTACTGTCTCTAGAACGAATGGCTCCCTGTCCCAGCCGCAAAAATGCTGGCAGCTTTAAAACTACCAGCAGACATTCTTGGGTACATCCAGGGTGTCATCCGCAAATAACAGAGAAACGCGAAATAAAAATTCTTGAATTAGGGGGACCCCCCTGTACTAATCAGGTAAGCACATTTAAGGTAATTTATTAAACTTTTTAGCAGTTTTGTAGGCGAGTGTTTGTCTAGAGAATATACAACAGTACCTCGACATATGTAATTCAACTATCGCAAATTCTATTACAGTATCTGCTTTCGAAACAACCTCAGAGGTTTTTATCTACTAAAATAACATAAAAAGGTAAGTTGTTTATTTTAAAAATCACAGGCATCTGCTATGATGTGATGTCACAGTATCATGCTGCATCTTGTGCGGCTGTTCTCTCCTGCCAGTAACATCTGAGAATTCTCCTGCATCGCCCGCCAGTTTTGTCTGAGAGCAAGTCTAACGTTAATTTTAATTGCCATGGCTCCCAAAAGGTCATTACCTGGTGGTAGTGCATCTGGTGCAAATAGAATGGAGATAGTCATGACTCTGACACAGAAAATTGAAGTGTTAGATAAACTTGAAAGCGGCATGAGTGTGTTAGCTGTTGGCCATGCGTTTTAAGTTAATGAGTCAACTGTTCATTCCATAAAGATGAAAGGCAAGGAAATTAGTACAGTGACCCCTCGGTTAACGAACTCAATCCGTTCCAGAAGGTTGTTCGTTAACCGAAACCATTGTTTCAATGGGTTTTTGGGTAATTGGTTCCAGCTCACTGAAAATTTCCTAAATTCAACAAAAATGGTAGAAAAGTTCACTTACTTTGAGGTGTGTATGTAGAAGGCTCCTGGATGATGATGATGATGATGATGGGAATTAGAATGGGGGTGGAGGAGAAGAAAGAAGAAAAGGCATTGGGGTGGAAGAGAAGTCACCCCATGGCACCATTTCATCCATAAAATTTTAGTTCTCTTGGTGTATTTCAAGATTATTTTCTTTAATTCAACACTGCACTGCATTATATATTGTCAATATGTAAAATATATTTCAAAATGACCAATAATTTGCTTGGAAACACAGAAAAAAAGCGTTTAGTTGAAGAGAGTCTCAAGCAAGATGTTACCTCCACTGAAAACAGAGAGAGACTAACGCCTGTCTGGTGTGCTAACAGGCTGGATGGCACGCCAGAAACTAGTTTCTTTACCTTCAATTATGTTCAATAATTGTTAAAATGACTAAAAAAGTTAATATTAAACTTTTAAAATGATTGAATAGTATAAACTTCTTGATATTTACTAAAATAGTAAGGAATTTAAGCCCTAGAACCGATTAATGTATTGGCAGACTGATACTAAAGCTGGTTGCCCGGTCAGTGCAAGCGAAAACATGTTGAGGTCGGTTCGTAAGAAATTCGTTAACCGAATTTTTGTTCGTTAACCGAATTGAAGATCCTTATGGAAGGCAGTTCGTTAACCGAAATTTCGTTAACCGAGGTGTTCGTTAAACGAGGGGTCACTGTATAGTAATGTTGGTCAATAGTGCACCACACAGTGCTAAAGTTACACATCAGATACGTGATAAAGGTATTGAGAAGATGGAGAAGGCCTTAAGCGTATGGATTGAGGACATGACTTCAGGTGTGCTAAAAATTTAACAGATATGACCCATCAATGGAATTAAGCATCAAAACGAAGCAGAATATCGAGAATGTTTCAAACCTTATCAAGAAATTTATAAAGAACTAAAAAAGAAAACCAAACAATTATTCATAACAATGTTTTAATGCCGAGATCCACCCCCTCCCCCCTCCTGTCTCTCTCCTCACCAACCAGCCCAGCGTCATCTGCATCACCCCTCCCACCCTCACGGCCTGCTTCTCCTCTTCCTTCACTCCACCAATACTGCTACCTCACCTTCATTGGACATTTTGATAAACCAAGTCCAGAGGTCCTAAAGGGGTAGTAATACCTTTGGTACAATTACTGAAGCCTCTACATCAGTTTTTTATGAGGTAAGAAAAGTTCACTTTATATACACAAGTAACACTGCTAATTATTTTGCTTCCATAATGTTGCTACTACACTTATGACTGGGATAAATGATATATTCTTCCCATTCATAAGTTTGTTACAGGAAAACCTAAAATTCAGTATGTATGATTGTTTCATTCACAGCATTGCGTGTCAGGTGTGCGTTTGTGTGAGCGTTGTTGGCGCAGTGGTGGTGGTATGGTATAGGCCGTGAGGCAGGCAGCAGATAATGCGTTGCCGCTACTGCAATCCAGTTGACTTTCTTAACATCATACTACATTTACTTGCTTCTCATTTAATTTATTTTTGATTAACACATAATACAGCTGTCTAAAGTAACTGTACAGACCTGTGTAGTACAGGAAAGCCTTTGATAACGATGATTCATATTTAAGACCCTGGTTAATTTAGGACCCAATTCAATTTACACCATTTTTTTCTTCGTATTTACGACGAAAATTGAATAAAAAATAAAATTATATTACATTTTCATATAAATAATAACTAAATCCCAATAAGCATTAAAAAATAAAAATAAAAATAAAAAATAAAAATAAAAATAATAAATAAATAAATAAACGCATTGCCCAACGAAGGCTGCGGGGCTTGTGAGTGGTGACGCCAGCATCACTCGTATAAACAGTCGCAGATTGGCGGGCCCTTTGCTTTCACGCATCTGAACAGGAAAAGGAGAAAGACTTTCTCAGGTTTCTTATGGCATTTTTGCATCCCTATTCAACATGAGCAAGAGAGCAAAAGATGGTAGTGCTGGTTCAAAAGCTAAAAGAAAGTGTACAAGCTTAGCCAAGAAACTAGATGTGTTAAAACGATATGAAAAGGGCGAGACGTCTGTGGATATTATATGGAGCAAGCAATGAACATATTTTCTGAAGTGGAGCCATTAAAATTAACTAGAACATGAAAACCGCATATGACCTCTACATAAAGATGTATAATGTGAAAAGAAAGTAGCTGTGCAAAGTACTTTCAACAGCTTTATTATTCGAAGGCCTAAACCATCAACTTCAGCTACACCATCAAATTCAGCATCATAAGCAGCTTCAGCAAAGACTTCAAGTTCAATATCAGTTACGGCAACAGCTATGGAAAGCTACAGCTTCAGCCAGAGTTGAACCTGATGACTTTGTCATCTGAGTAAAAACTCGCACAAAATTCATTGGTGTGTCCTTATGTTTTAGACTTTACCACCATTGGTGAGTAGAACTTTTGTTTTACATTTGTAAGTATTATTTAAAACATATATGAACAGTAATAACTGTTGTTTTCATATTCTCATGTAGAGAAATGACGATATGTTTTCACATGTACACACTTTACACACTTACATATGTTGGCATTCCCAATCCGTCTCACTTTTTTCTTTACCATTAGTGGCTAGCTACTTCTATTGTTCCATTTATTAACATTAAATAACATTATTTAGAACATATGTATGAATTTTTTTACATTAATTTTACTATAGCCACAACCAGGGTCTTATTTTCTTCAGTTTCTTATGTAGAACCATCGTCACGGGTGTAAACAAGAACAAAAACAATGCCTTCTCGTCTCCTCTTGTGTGTTTTAATATTCTACGTATTATTAATGAATTGTATTGATAATTTTGCCTATATAAACATTAATTCAATCAAATACATATTCAGTAATAAACAATAATGAATCTTTTGTACATATTAATAAGATAAATGATGCTATGTTTCCAAGAGTGCACACGTATACGTTGGCGTTCCACTATCAGTCCCACGTTTTTCTTTAACATCAATGGTTACTTTTACTGTACATTAAATAGCATTAATTAAAATATATATATTTTTTACATTAATTTTACCACAGCAACAAAAACCAGGGTCTTATTTTCTTCAGTTTCAGATGGATAACTGACATTATGGGTGTAAACACTGACAACAACAATGGCATCCCATCTCCTCTTGCGTGGCCATATAATTATTGATTTATATTGTATAAGGTGCATTCATAAATATTATTTTAAGAATTAGTTTGCATTTTTCATTAATTTTATTGTTTTGGAGGAAAAGAGAGTAAAAAGCCACACAAAAGATATGAAAAGGTCAGTCTTTGGAAGGCATCTCATTATTATTGCTTCATTTTAATGGTAATTAATGATTCACGATATGATGATTCACCTTACACTGCAATATTGGAGGACACATTACCGTCGTTATTTGAGGCTTTACTGTATTTAGAAAGCTTAAATTATGTTTTTTTAATTCTATTTATTTTTGGTAAACTAAAATATTAAGACAGGGTTTTAAAAAATGTTATTTACAAAATTCTACACTTGCAGGTGTCCCTGGAACATATCCCTCGCGAATGTTGAGACACTAGCTTACCGTAAACTGGCGAGTTTCTGGGCTACCTGGATGTTCACCTTTGAACTTAGCCACCAGTAAAAACTGCAAACTTCAAGTCTGTAGGATACAGGAGACTGGGATGAGAATGAGGAGTTTACTCATCTCAGAGAGTGTAGTCATTTTCACCCTATTTAACGTAATCTACTTAACAACAAAATACAAATTGTAGAACTTACTTTATTTGAGTACGATTTCAGAACTTTCGTAGCTATTGTTCAGATCGTTTAGGTCCATATCCCATCCCTCAGCACAGAATGTTGGTGTTATCCACATGTGTCCCTATTTTGAAGTCTTTTTTCCTCCTCAATTAACTGAATTAAAAACTCCCATTCTCTGGGAGTTATAGGGCTTGTCCTCACTGATTGAGAGAAGTAGGCATAGGAATTCATTGTGATGGTCGTCCATGAAGTCTTGAGTTTGGTGCCAATGTAAGTAAGGAAACGCACCTATGGCATACCAAACACACAAGTAAGACGACCCATAATGGATCAGCAAAGGTGCAAAAGTTTACCAACCCTACCCTCGATGGTCCCGCATGAAAGAAAAGAGGTTCGGGCAATTAAAACTACCGCTTGAAGGAATGACTTCTAGTTCTGGGTACTTCGTCGAAGATGGAAGATGCTGATTAAGACTCTGGGCTTAAAGGCTGATAAGAGGACGGGCCAATATATGTACTACTATATATTATATGCATAGAAAAGTAGGTATTTAATCAAGTACTGTATATAATAACCATAGAACCTTAATAAACATAACAAAAGTAACTTAACCACCTTGTGAATTTGGTAACTTGTGACAAAGATTAAAGTTTAAGAAACACAAATTAAGGCCTAAACTAAATGGCCTAGTCTTATTAGCTTTATGGTTAATCCGGCCCTGCAGGAAACATATTTGACGCTAGGATTCCTTACATGGAATTCTGTACATACCTGCTGTAAAATCACTGATAGTTTTATTTCTTACCAGTATAGATTTAGGAGTGGAAGTATATCTGAAGGCAATATTTGTATCGAGATCCTGGCTTATTGAATTAATGACACTAAGGTGCGATACACAGGGCAAAGATATGCATGATTTAATTACATCCACGGGTGATTTAACTAAATTCGGCGAATGCATTACCAGACATTGTCAAAGGTGACCACCGCGCCCGGTGATGACTCAAAGGGAAATCCCAGATGGAGTTCAGGTGATGTGAGTGTAATCCTCTGTGACGTGACATCATGTGTACTGGATATAAGGAGTTTTTGTAATGATGATTGTGCCAGTCCTTTGCTGTAACTCCACCGAGGAGGGTGGCATTTTTTTTCTCTAACATATTTATTTTGAAAAAATATAAGTTGAAATATCTCGCTAAACATACATTCATAGATGTAAATATTAGTTAATTATTTATTAAAAATACAACATTGCAGAATGAGGTGTAAAACTTCTCTAGACTTTTTGAAATATGGGCTAACTGCAACTGGAAAAATTCAAAGATTGGATCAGTCAAAGGCAGGGTATTAAAGAATGTTATTCACAAAATTTTACAATCACGAGCTTCCCAAGAACCTATCCCTCGCGAATGTTGAGGCTCTGGTGTACCATCACTCAGAATGAAATTTTTTGGAAAAAAATCTACAATGCTTTTTTCTTAAAGGTGACACACTTGTAAAACATTTCATATTTCTTCTAATCTATAAAATGATTCTGTAAAAAATGAATGAAAATAGCATGAAGTATAATACAGTGGTCCCTCGGTTAACGAACACAATTCGTTCCAGAAGGTCGTTCGTTAACCGAAAATTTCGTTGACCGAATCCATTGTTTCAATGGGATATTGGGTAATTAGTTCCAGCTCACCGAAAAGTACATACAAAAAAAAAAAGAAAAGAAAAAAAAATGCAGTAAAGTACACTTACTTTGAAGTGTGTATGTAGAAGGCTCCTGGTTGTTGATGATGGGAATTAGAAGTGGGGGTGGAGGAGAAAGGAGAAGAGAAGGATGTGGGGATGGAGGAGAAATCACCATGCTTGATGCCGTCATTTCACCAATAAAATTTTAAGTTCACCAGGTGTAATTCAAGATTATTTTATTTAAATCAACACTGCACTATATATTATCAATATGACAATATATGTCAACTTAAGTTCAGAATGACCAATAATTTCAATGAAAAATGCACAAATATTCAAGACACCAACAAAATAGATGCTCTCTCCATTGTTTTCAAAGCTCAACTGACGCCTTGTGGCTGACTCACGCCTCTGATGGGCGTACAAAAAAGTAGTTCCCTGTACTGCATATATTATCAATATGTTAAATAAATGTTAAAATGACTAATAATTTTAATAAAAAACATGCAAAAATATTACAGAGCACAACTTTATTGATATTTACTCCATTGGAAACAAATGTAAACATAGAACAGATTACTGAAATGGCAGACTAGCCCATCAGCTGATGCTCACAACAAAACGTGACGGTCGTAAGGATTTCGTTAATAAAATTTTTGTTCGTTAACCGAATTGAAGATTCCTATGGAAGGTAATTCATTAACCAAAATTTCGTTAACCGAGGGACCACTGTACATGATATAATGGCACTTATCTGTTCTTCCAACCAAACTGTGTCTAAAGATATGTATAAGTTTCTCCTTCCAGCTCTATTTTCATTTTGCTGCCCTTTACCTTTGCCTTCATTTTGCTCATCACTTTTTCCACAAAAATGTTGAACAATCACAGGGACATCATACATCTGTGTCTCACCTCAAGTTCTGAACTCTTTACTTATTCTCAAATATGTTAAAATATGGCTTTACATGGAAGATGGCATGACCTTAAGTGGGGTCTCAAATGCCCCCCCCCCTCCCCCAATAAATGAACCTCCAATTAACCAAAAGTTTCACCTCAAGGAAGCCAGAGACGTACATCATCTTGTAGTAACTCTCTCTTCAAAACTTACCTTTGTTGTTTAAAAGTGAAATTGCATGATTTTCTTAATACTGTACTTCATATCCACTTTCATGTTAAAAGGACCGTACTTAACACAGGTTGTTATTCAATCTCCACTTTCTGCATGTTGTAACTAAAGAGATTTCTAAGAACATCTCCTTAACCCCTTTGTGTATGGGTTCCCCTCTGAGTTGAATAAATTAAATGTGGCATCCCAATAGCAAGGCTGTCAATGTTAAGAGCTTCTGAATGTAACAGAAAAAAAATACTGCACCTAAATATACATACACAATTGATTATAATAAGTTTAATGTCTACTGAATAGCTACTTACTTGTCATGTACACCAACTCTTCCCAGTTGCGCATCTTTGGTATAACCTTAAACATTTTTGGCAGTGGGCCACTACGATATCTTGCTAGTACTTTCCCTACTTGGGTACACATTTCTTGTACTTCAGGACTAAGGTTAACTGTTTGGATACCTAAAAAAAACAAAAACATAATTGGTATGTTAAAAACAAGATAAATGTACACTCTACCCTCGGTAATTCGAAAAAAAAAAAGGGGGGGCTCTAGGTCACTCAAATTTCTGAAAATATTTTTATATTATTCGACAATTTCTTAATTTTTGTGTTCAATTATTCGTCCATTTTATGTTCAGTTTTTGCACCTGGTCATGCCTTGGCTGCGATATAAATAATCTATTCACAATTGCTATGCCAACAAATATTATTTTAAAATATAAAGTCCCCTTCACTAGTGAATTTACAGGGGCTCATAATATAAATATTCCACAAATCTCTATCTTTGATATATTTGAAATATTGTTTAAATTTGATTTCATAGTACAGTAGGCTCTCACCAATAACGTTTAATAGGTGCCTGAAAAACACCGTTATTAGCGAAAATGTTATTTGTGTGACATTAAAATACATGTAAAAAGGGTTTATTGGTGCCGGCGCCCCAAGAATTTCACCCATTTTTTCCCCTTGAAGCCTTCCTAACACTTTTTGTTAGCTGAAATAAAAAGAATTGCTATTCAATCATCAAAATAAAGAGTTTGAGTAATATAACACTTAGCTTGGGGGAGTTTTTGAGGTGCTTGGTGTGATGATTGTTCCGTATCTGAGGGCCGCTAACACTTGCACTGTCTTTCATTCTACAAGCTAACCATTTCACACGAAAATGCTCTGTTATCACTAACAACCTGTTTCTATCGCCTTTATCATTCATTGCTCGCCCCGCATTTCCATCACTACCGAAATATTCTTAGCCAGCACAATACTCTTCTTGGTCTCCTCTAAGTTCCTCTTAATATTTCGCACTGTAGACTCAGGACAGTTCAATTTCCTCACTTTAAAAGTTCCCAGTCATTCAGGTGGCAAATCACTCCCTCCACCACCTCCTCTAGCCCCCACAGGCAAAAATGCGGCAGCCATTATTGATCACCGACCCTAACAACCACTGGTTATAGTGGCGAAAATCTCACAGGTGGGTGCAGCACTGTATTCCACTGAGCGTGAGTAAGAGTGAGGCGGAGTGGACAACTACGTCATCAACATGGCGGCAAACAAATGCTATCATTGATGCGCTCGGACGCTTCCCGCGAAATTTCCGTTATTCAAGAGAATCCAGACGTTATTATCGAAAATGGGTATCTATTGTAACTTACTGTTACTGTCGAAAACGTTTTTGTGGAAGTCGTTATTGGCGAGAGCCTACTGTATGTTTACTATTGGGAGTTTCCTTCTGTCAAATGTAAACAAACACAGCACTGCCACACTGCACAAAACCTGATGAACCCCTGTAAACTCACTAGTGAAGGGGATTGTACATACAGAACTATTAAAGTAATAAGTAAATATAACTGCAAGATGGGGTGATGAAGCGACAGGTGAGGTGACATGATAAGGCACTTACACAGCACTACTAATTATTGTCTTGAAACATTTTAATTTATAATTTATATTTTAAAATTAATTGATACACAATGAATCGATTTGGCTACTTTTGCACTTAGACAAATAAATCAGGGCATATGGAGATGCATTATACACTAAAATAACATTTATTAAGTTCAGATAAATATCCTACAATGTTATTTACTAAGTGCTCAAGACAGTTCCTGTGTTAAGCACCAACCCTCTTGCAGTAACAAAAATGGTATTTGAGAGATGGCAAGTGCTGGCAACATTATTAGGGATATCATGAACGATCAGCTGTTACCACTCTGTAAACTAAAGACCTGGGATATACTACAGCACAATAGCTCATCTGGGATTAAGTGTGGAATTTTTGGGGAAAATTAATAATTTTATGATCCAGTTTTATTAACCTGGCACCAAATGAACCTAAATAATATAGGAATTATGGGTGAAATTACACCCTGTCATTATAAAGGGACCACACAATGCTGAGAGGGAGGTGGTGAGTTGTCCTGCCTCCCCTCTACCCGGCTACAGTATCTTAATATAATTTGTATTATATTTCAATAATTCATTCATCTCAATCTATTTCATAATATATTCATATAATAATAATTGACTTTTTGGAACCGCTCAGTTATTTTAGATTCATTTTGAATTCATATCGTTTAATTAATTAAAAAACAAAACAAATTAAGCCAAAATTCAATTTATAACAATCCAAATTAATGAGGGTCAGTATATACAGAGAGGGAAACTGTGAGAACACTTTTGATACTGCCTTATACTGTACAGTACAATAACTCTCTTTTGAAAATTTTCTTTAACAGTATTAAAAAAAAAAAATCTTGTTTCAATCTCACAATAACTGAAAAAGCTTTAACCATCAGTCTTTCTATTTTAAGTCCAGCCTTCAACTTGAAGCAGCTGGATGATAATAAAAAACATCTATACTAATGTCTTGGATCATTTATATAACTACTTCTCCTCAAGACATGCATGTTTGAGAGCAACACAAAACTTGAACAGAAAATCATAAAATATATATGTGAGAAACTATTAGAATAACTGTCAAGAAGAGAAATTACAATCTAGTACATTAAGTCCCCATTGAACATTAATCCTTTGAATTAATCCACACAATAACGAATGCCTTTTTTTACCACCCATTTGTCAGTTAACAAAAGAATGTTCTTCTATTACGAATGGTAAGTCAACCCCACTACCTCTATTATCACTGCCTACATCATAATTTCACCTTCCTCCTTCCCTCCCACCCACTGCATCTCACACTCATTATATGACTGTCATTCATGGTAGTACAATACTGTACATTGTTTATTTGTTATTCTCACTCCATAATTTAAAATTTATGTAACATAATGTAAAAGGAATATGCCATTGTTCATTTATGCTTACACTCAATTTTTGTGGGTAGACATCAGCTGTTCAATGTGTCGGGCAGTGCTGCAGCCAGTATTATTAAACAAACCATCATCTCCTCACCACCACCATCCATCCTGCCTCCCACCCACCCACTGCATCTCACTGACACTCTGCCTCTCTCTCATTCTACTATGAATGTCATTCATGATACAATATTGTACAAAAAAATATATAGTGTATTGCTAAACCAGTAAATAAAAGTCAAATGAAAGCTTAATACTGTTGCCATTTGCATACACTCCCTACTTCCCCATAGTAACAGAAACCAACTGGGAGGTACCTCCTCTGTCTGCCTAGCAGTGCTCCCCCCTACACTCTGAACCCTACTCCCCTCCCTAACTGAGCCAGCTAACACCTCACAGCTTGGCCCATTAGCCTAGTGGTTACAGTGATGAGTTTAACTTAGCTACAATGCCATGATTAATCACTATTAAGCACTATTCTATCAGTAAACCATAATAATCATAGTAAATCCGGAGAAATATGGCAGGGAGCGAGGGGTGTTACAACTGCAGACGACACTCAACTAGGGGTCATTCACACCCCAAACCGCTCCCGTTGCCAGGCATAGCCAGGCGTACATATGGGAGTACATATCTTGTACTGTATGTAGTCTAATTTGAAATACCCGGTAGGTGACAGGCTCAGTGATAAACAAATTACAGTACAGTATATAAACCATGCATTTTCCTATGATAACATAATTACAAACATTGTGTCATTTCTATAGTGGATGAAGTAATATTCCCACAAACAACAATTAACAACTCTGTTTATGTACCTTTATCTTTACAGGTTTTATTGCTTTATCTTCAGTATTTTGATGTGTTGCAATTATTTTGTCACAGCTTAGTACAATATATTAATATATCACAGAGCTTAGTATAGGAACACATCCACCCCCTTATTACATTAATTTATATGGGAAAAAGGTTTTGATGAACATAATCCACCTAACGAAAGCAATTTAGTGGAACCTCACCCTTTCATTCAATGGGGAATTAATGTAATATTACAGATTAGAGGCACCATTATAAATTACCATGCAAAAATTGCAAAATTTTCTTGTCTTCAGAACTATAATAGTACTGTTATATATGATAAAAATTCACTGTAACATCTTCCTAAGGATTTAGAAAATATTGTTTGGTCATAAATGGAATTAAAATCTGACTACATTTTGTAATCTATTGTTTAAAAATATGTTTCTTTGGTCGGGTGAAAGGGAAAAAGAGGAGGATCTGTGTGGCCTTGCTGTATCAATCAGTTTATTAATTTTGCATAGGGATGAGCAGGCATTAACGTTTGAAACCCCTTTTGGTCCTGGGCTACTACCAAGCCCTTTCTCTATCCTCTTTGGAGTTGTCAAGGGAATATAAATCTAATGGAGGACCTCCCCTTGTTAGTCCCTGTGGCAGATGAGAAGAGGGAAAAAGAACTTCAGAAAAGAAGAAATTATTCACATCACTTGTAAATCAACAGCCCAAGAGTCATGTAGTTGGTAATGCCACCCTCTGTACCTGTTACAAAACAGAACAAGAGGATGTAATGGTTATAAGAAGAGCAAATAAAGTAATGTTAAATGAAAGGAACCTGAAAGTCATGGCTCTAAACAGAACAAAGGGAAAATCTGCTGGGAACAAGTGAGGGAAATAATGTTAGGAATGTTTGAGAAGGTAAGAGTTAAAGGTGTGGCAGTGCTGAAGAGTGATGAAATGTTGAACTGTATGACCAAATACATGGGAGTCAGTCCCAATATATTATGGATGACACTGCATGTGGGATATGAGAGATGAGTTACTGTGAAATCATTTGCCTGAAGGAGTAAGTAAATCAAGATAACTGAAGTAGCCTCAGTGTTTTGAGTGCTGACTGGGCAGTCACATCTCTAATGAAACCTCCAGCTTTTCAGGAACAATCACTGCACCAAGTCCCCCTTCATTTGAGTATAATAGTGCAGGGGCATCGACTGGAGGATTGGGTTCTCTCCAAGTACAGTAGCCATTGTGCACTCAAAAATAAATGAGGACACAAACTGGTACCATTGCCACCAGAGAAACAAGCATTAAGTTAATTAGCATCCTTTAAGGTTGTGGCATAACCCACAGGTTCTGAATGGTATAAATCAGATCAGTAAATACCTAGCACCATAGAAGAAGGTTTGAAAGCATGAAAAAAACTATATCTAAAAGACGAAAATAAGAATTGCAAGCCTTAAAGATCATACAAATGGCTTGCACAGCACAAAAAATACTCAAAGGAACTTACTTCAAAATGGTGTTATCAGAGTTCCACAAACTTACTGCCAAAACCAAAAATACCTTGAAATTTTTGTACTGTGATTGGCATAAAAACAAATGAATGACAGGAAATAAAGGATACACGTGTGTTTGCTTTTGGTTCTGCCCACTCTGTGACATAGCAAGAAGGAACTAAAAGGTTTGAAAAATATATAGTGAATATAAATAATTGAGGAAGTATCATGCATGGAAGGGAAGCTGGAGAGACAGAGAGACAGACCAACAGATAACGGTGACTCACTGCTGGCATCCACTTGTGTACGAATCTCTGTCTGTTTTTCTGTGATCTTATCTTTGAATAAGTCTGCTAGTTTTCTTTGAGGTGCTGCATCCTTGTTCATAAAATGTTCCAGAATCTTCTTGTCTTCATCTGCCAAATTCTTAAGAAAATATTGAAATAACAAGGTCATTTATTCTATAAGATTTTTTTAATAGTACTCTAAATATCTGCCAAAACTTTAGTTACAAGGTATGTATAATAAATTCTGCCTCATCTACTGGGTCTATGATGTCAATATACATTTTACAAACCAGAACTATACTCTCACTTTTTACTCTTTCTAAACCCATATAATATTGTGTATGTAAGCCCTGTTCCATCATCATCATCACTGTTTTATGGCTATTTTCCATGCTTACATGGGTCAGTTATGATTACCTGATGGCAGCTCTCCAAGTTGCATGGACTCTTGCAAGCCTCTCTTTTCTGTTTTTAATCTCTGTGGTAATTTCTCACACTCTCTCCCCATGTCATTCTTGGTCCCCCCTCCCCTAGCTCTCTTCCCCTCCATACTCAAACTCATGAATCTCTTAGCCCAATTGGTCTCCTCCATTCTCTCCACATACCTGAACCATCTCAGTCTACTTCTGAACAAAACCTCGCCAATACTCTCAATACCCAGCCACCCTCTTAGCTCTCAACAGGGTTTCCTGTCTCTCAATATTGCATTATGCGTCCATCCAACAATAGTTACCATGTTTCACTGCCATACATCACACATCTAGCTTCAGTTGCATACATCTTTCCTTTCAAGTGAAGAGAAGGCCCTTTTGCCATCAATAAAGGGATCAACTCCCTAAACTTCCTACAGTTAGTTGTACCCCGCTTTACGTGGTTTCACTTTACGCGATTTCTCATATACGCGGTGCCTCGCCGCCAGAACCAACTTTCACTTTACGCGGTTCATCTACCCATATACGCGTGAAGTATAATTTTTTTTTTCATTTAGCTCATAAAATTCATACAAATTACCCGGCCAGAATATAATTTACATTGCTGGAATTCTTACAATTTGATGATCATTCTGAATATAAACATCATAGATTTTGCATTCGACATACAAATTTTAGATGTAACGTTTACTCTGAGTAAATATGTTATCTTTTGTGCAAAATATATGACATTTATATTCAAAATATTCCTGGTCTTACAAGGAATCCAGCAATGTCAATTATATTATCCTAACTTTAGTCTGAGGTGTTATTTATTACTAAAAAGGTAAATATTCTGGTTTTCCCACACATTTATCTGGTAGGGAGGGACCGACCGACCATCTGGCACGGTGTGAAAAATATATATTTTTTTATTAACTGAAGATATTTGTTTTAGCTCATAAAATTCATAAAAATTACCCGGCCAGAATATAATTTACATTGCTGGAATTCTTACAATTTGATGATCATTTTGAATATAAACATCATAGATTTTGCATTAGACATACAAATTTTAGATGTAATGTTTACTCTGAGTAAATATGTTATCTTTTGTGCAAAATATATGACATTTATATTCAAAATGTTCCTGGTCTTACAAGGAATCCAGCAATGTCAATTATATTATCCTAACTTTAGTCTGAGGTATTATTTGTTACTAAAAGTTAAAATTAGTTTTTTCACCCAACATTTCTCTGGTAGGGAGGGAAGGTGGGGGGTGGGGGGGAGGGTTGGGACCGACCGACCATCTGGCGCGGTTGGAAGAGGGGGGGAGGCAAGTTGGGGTACTTTGATTGACAGATAGTGTCGTGAAGAATATTTTTTTTTATTAACTGAAGATATTTGTTTTAGCTCATAAAATTCATACAAATTACTGGACCAGAATATAATTTACATTGCTGGAATTCTTACAATATGATGATCATTTTGAATATAAACATCATGGATTTTGCATTAGACATACAAATTTTAGATCTAATGTAATAATTTGGTTTACACAAAGCAAGTATTTTATCTTTTGTGCAAAATATATGAAGTTTACATTCAAAATATTCCCTGACCTGCAAGGAATCCAGAAATGTCAATTATATTATCCTAACTTTAGTCTGAGGTATTATTTATTACTAAACGTTAAAATCTAGTGTTTCACCCAATCATTTCTCAGAGAGGTAGGGGCCAGTGAGCTGGGAAGAGGGGGGTGGGGGATTTGAGTCTATTATTTGAATGGACATTAACCTGGCGACTGTATTTCTCTTAAATATTAATTGTGTGAGCACACCATCATAAAATTTAGATGTTATTTTTACTACAACATAGGTATTGTGTCGGAAAAAGTGGAGTTTGGGGGTCGGGCCAGTCTCTATTGGAATTAATCCCATATGTTCTGTTGTTCCATTTACGCGGAATTCACTTAATGCGGTACCCTGTGGGTTCAATTGACCGCGTAAATCGGGGTACTACTGTACTTCTGACTTGTGTCTGAGCTAGCTTCAGCATTAATCATGCCACTCAAGTAATAAAACTGTTCTTTTCCGGCCTTGTTGAGACCACATGATAACCTACAAAAACAGCACACTCAAAGTCAGCAACCTTCTGCAGTCTGTCATATTCCCACCTTCCAGACTCATTGCACATTATGGAATTATTGTCAACATCCTTCTTACAGATGGCACATGGTCATTTTCTACTTTCCACCAAAGGTACTTCACCCAAGCCATTAATCGTTACTTTTGTTTTACCCACTTTCACCCTCATACCATTTGACTCCATTCCATCTTTCCATTTCTTAAATTTTCTCTACCTCTTCAAAACTATCTTTCACCATCAGAATTCAACATCTCCAAGCTATATAATTCCTAACATATCATGATTGTGCCTCTAGCATCATGATAAATCAGACTCCCGATGGACCTTTATTTCACCTCAAATTCCTCACTTTCTTACCATTTACTCTTGAGGTTCTTGGGCCCATGACCACTAAAACAAGACACTCCTTGACCCTTAACTTTCCCACTGTTTACTGTACTTACTGTTGTGGTTGGAAGCCTATCAAATGCCTTTCTGTAAGTCTACAAATTCAAATTACAGCTTTCTCTCCTTCTTTAAATATTTTTCTTTTAGTTGTCTTTCATAAATATTGCCTCTACAGTCCCCCTACCAAATATAAACCCAAATTGTATTTCACAGAAATCCACCTCTTCCTTGTCAATTTCTCGATCACTCATTCCTCAACTTTCATAACCTGGCCTAATAGCTTGAGCCCCTTGTATGTCCACAGTCAAGTGCCTCATCTATACATCTGTATTTATTTACAATCATATTCTTCACAAGTCAGCTGGAGCAATAAATTCCATTATAAAAACATTGGTCAATTCAGTCACTAATGTCATGCCAGCAATGTCTAATGCTTTATAAATTTCTGCCACTTTTCCAGAACTACCAACAGCCTTTTCATTCTTCTTTTCAGATTTAAATCAAAACAAGGTAAATAATACTCACAAGTTCTCCTTCAAAATCCTGCACAACCTTGTCAATATTCTGAGGGACAGCAGCACATGTTTCATCAACATCTTCTTCACTACTCTCTTCACTCCTTTCATCTGCTTCAGACTTTGTGCTTAATTTCACTGACGGTGGCCTATAAAATGATTATTTATTTCATTAATATCCAGTTATTAAAGGCATTATTTCTTGAACTCTCTAGAAAGTAAAAAAATAACTACAGTCGACCCTCGTTAATTCGGACCCCTTTAATCCAGATTTCGGATAATTCGGACAAAATCTGAACTTATTTTTTTTTTTTTTTAGGAATATTAGCTACGCGGACCTTAAGCTAAAATGCTGGTCCACCCACTGCTGGGATAAAACACCAGCGTCTTTTTGGTTAAATGTAACATCTCCACCACTAGTGTGGGGGGGGATGCAACTTTTAGCTTCAGACATGAAAAATATTTACCATTTACTGCCAGTAAACAATGGAAACATAAAATATGTACCAATTAGTAATGAAAAGTTGTGCAGTTCCTTCAGCAAATGAAGCTCACCAACTCACAATAGGCTAAATTACCTTACAACGTGTTTTCAGTAGTCTATGTTGAAGTTCTTAGCACAGGCTAACTTATCATATCATATACGGTATCACAGTTCTCATTGATCTACAAAAAATACCGGTAATAAAAACCTTTTCGATATTTCACACTTAATATAATACCCAGTAATCTACTTCAACCTCCTATTGTTTACAACGACACACCACCAGCTGTTGAGTATCAGCTAGACGGTACACGTGTTTTTCGAATCGTTTTCAGTTAAAAAACTGTTATATCATATGTATATTTTACCTTAACTGTGCCTAAATGAATATATTCTCGGAAATGAATAGTAGTTTTGCTGAAATGTGATGTATTTTAATGTAAAATAGGATAAAATACATGACGAAAATAAAAGATTTTACCTAAGCTTCCGATGTTCTTGAGATGTTATTCGTTTTTTTAATAGTTTTCGGTTAAAATACTATTATATTACAATGATATTCTATTCATACTGTGCTTGATATAATACATTCACGGAAATGTAATATTTTTGCTGAAATTACGTACGTATTACAGTGAAAAGTGGGATAAAATCGTGACGAAAACAATGACTTTGAAATATAATGCAATATTAACCCCTAAATCGGTTAATTCGGACAATCGGCTAAAACGGACACCCTTCCCCCCCTTTTAGTCCGAATTAACGAGGGTCGACTGTACAGGTTAATCACCGAATTTCCAGTAATCACTGGTCCGGGACCCCTGATGGTCCAGACAGTTTTACGGCGGTAGAATGTCAAATTTACCGCGCATTTATGGTGAACGATAGCTACTTGGGACACACTCGTGGTAAGGTAACCTCACCGGGCTGAGGTGTGTTATAGTTATTTTTTAACTAAAAATTTAAGATAGACATACAGTCGGCCCTTAACATACGCGGGTTTATAATACACGGATTTGCAAATACGCGGATTGCCCCGCCGGAGGAATATTCTGTACATTGAAGTAATTGAAGTACATTCAAATCGCGCGCGGCACCGAACACGGGACACCGCCCGCTCCCGCAACCTCACACACACACACGCATAGCTCTCCCTCACTCAGTCAGTCTCGCTGTAACCACGCTTGTGTTGACATCAGCATTGTAGTTGCAAAAATATTACATTTCCGTTAATGTATTATATCAAGCACAGTATGAATAGAATATCACTAATATAAGAGTATTTTAACCGAAAACTACTAAAAAAATGAGTAACATATCTTGAACATTGGAAGGTTAGGTAAAGTCTTTTGTTTTCATGTAGTTTATCCTAATTTACATTGAAATGCATTACGTTTCAGCAAAACTACTATTTATTTCTGAGAATATGGAAATGTAATATTTTGCTGAAATGACGTACGTATTACAGTGGAAAGTGACGAAAGCAATGACTCGCTTTCTTTCGTTCAAAAGATGTTACCGTAATCGCTTTTCGAATGGTTTTCAGTAAAAAAAACTGTTGTATTATAATAATATTCTATCCCAATTCACTTGTGATGCAACAGTTTTTTTTAACTGAAAACCATTCGAACAGCGATTACGGTAACATCTTTTGAACGAAAGAAAGCGAAAGTCATTGTTTTCGTCACGATTTTATCCCACTTTCCACTGTAATACGTACGTCATTTCAGCAAAAATATTACATTTTCATTGAATGTAGTATATCAAGCACAGTATGAATAGAATATCATTATAATATAACAGTATTTTAACCGAAAACTATTAAAAAAACGAGTAACATCTCTTGAACATTCGAAGGTTTGGTAAAGTCTTTTCTTTTCGTCATGTATTTTATCCTATTTTACATTGAAATACATCACGTTTCAGCAAAACTACTATTTATTTCTGAGAATATATTCATTCAGGCACAGTTTAGATAAAATATACATGTGCTGTAAAATTTTTTTAATTGAAAACGATTCGAAAAACACGTACCCTCTAGCCCTGTTCAAGGAGAAGACTGGGAGGAGCTGTTTGGTGCTTAAGACGATGACAAGGAAAATGATTTTGATGGATTTTAATGAAAATATTCAGAAAGACCCTGGCACTGTCAAGGAAAGTGGCTGCTGAAGGCTCCCAGGACATGGCAGAGGACGAGATTAGGGAGCTAATTGAAGAGCACGAGACTGAGCTGACCGAGGAGGATCTACAGGAGTTAGTAGACTCAGGCAAGGAAGAGGAAGCGAAAGGTAAATAGGATGAGGAAGAGGAAGAGCACCAAGAAATAACGTTGGAGAAGTTGGGGGAGATGACCTGGAATATTGAGGCACTGAAAAACCTGGCCTATAGTATGGACCCCTCCATGGTGCGTGCCCTGAAATTCATGCGAGGGATGGATGACGTTTTTGCTCCATACAAAAACATCATGGAAGAAATGAAAGAAAGAGACGACAACTCCCCATCACCATGTTCTTTGATCACCGAAGGAGAGATTTAACACCATCAATCACTGGCGACAGTGAGGAAGCAGCTGAATCCACCGTCGCCCCCACTTCACCACCCGTTATGGAATTCAGTGACGATGAGCCCGATGACCCCCGTCATTTCGCCGAGGATAGGTACTGTACAGTAAAGTGAAAATTTTATCTCTTTTTTTTTAATAGCTTTCCTTGCCATGTTTATTGTTTGTAAAAATGCACAGCACAGTACAGTTCAGTACAAGTACTGTACATAGGAAGTGGAGGTGCAGTTATTCACAAAACATTTGTGTTTGTTGTCGGCAGTAGTGACGGTGAGGAGGTGGAGGAGGCGGAGGAGGGAGCGAGTTGGGAGGAGTGGTGACCTTGGACGCGGGAGCAGGGACGAGTGGAGATGCCAGCCAGTACATTTCGGGTGTATTAATTGTTTATATAGCTATTTTTGCATTTTAATATTAAATACTGTACAGTACATTTCAACAAAACTACCATTTATTTCTGAGAACATGGAAATGTAATATTTTTGCTGAAATGATGTACGTATTACAGTGGAAAGTGGGATAAAATTGTGACAAAAGCAATGACTCTCTTTCGTTCAAAAGATGTTGCCGTAATCGCTTTTTGAATGGTTTTCAGTTGTGGGATTATAAGGCTAATGATAGAATAGAATATTATTGTAATATAGTACGAGTAAAATAGTTTTTTAACTGAAAACCATTCGAAAAGCGATTACAGTAAAATCTTTTGAACAACGAAAGAAAGCGAAAGTCATTGTTTTCATCATGATTTTATCCCTCTTTCCACTGTAATATGTACGTCATTCCAGCAAAAATGTTATATTTCCATATTTATTTCTGAGAATACATATATTCACTCAGTCACAGTTAAGGTAAAATATACTTGTGATGTAATATTTTAATGAAAATACGGTATCGTTGTTTTCTTTTGTTTCAAATTTAATTAACAAAGATTGATGTTTCAAATGTAATGAAAAAAAATTTATGTACAGTATCTATAAATACACTTTAATAAATGAATACTTTATGTTTTACATCGTCCTGTGCTACCATACCATGGATTTGGCTACTTTGGGCTTGCTATGATGACGCAAGAGATCTGCCCTGGCAACTGTACCGACACTCACAGCTGGTGGTGCGTTGGTGCATCGTTTCCATTGTTTACTGGTAGTTACTGGTAAATATTTTTCAACCTAACGAAACTATTACCCTTTTAGAGGTCGACCCCCAATTTTTTGCCAAATAATTTGGTCTTAAAAGCTCGAACTACACACAGGTATATACGGTAAATAAGGACATGGGGGGCCAGAGTTTTTTTTTGGGGGGGGGGGGCCCAGCACATATACGCGGATTTTTAACATCCACAAAAGATAAAATGTTTGCTAATTTTCATCATCTCCTTACATTACATCTAAAATTTGTATGTCTATTGCAAATGTTAAGATGTTTATATTCAAAATGATCACCATCTTGTAAGGATTCCAGCAATGTAAATTATATATTTTATGAGCTAAAAACATATATATCTTCAGTAAATAAACAAAATATACCTCACCCACGTAAATGATGAAATTTATCGCTTAATTAAAACATTTCATTCTGCAAGGTGCCACGTAAATGACCAAACGCGTAAACAAAAACCGTGTAAATCCAGACTCAACTGTTTTCAACTGTATTGTCCGTCTCTTGTTTACAGAGTGGTAACAGCTGATAGTTTATGATATCCCTGACAATGTTGCCAGCAATCACCGTTGTTGTCACTGCTCAAGAGGGTTGGTGCTTACCACAGGATCTGTCTTGAGCACTTAGAAGTAATATTGTAGCATATTTATCAGAACTTATAAATATTACTGTAGTGTATAATGCATCTCCATATGCCTGGTTTATTCACTGATCTTTTGTCTAAGTGCAAAAGTAGCCAAATCGAGCCATCATGTATCAATTAATTTTAAAATAGAAATTAGAAATTGAAATGTTATAAAAAAAAATAGGTTTGTAGTGCTGTAAATGTGTTTGTTGTGTATGTGCCTTGTCATGTCGCATCATTCCTGCCTCATCACCTCACACCTCGCATTGTCAGCCCACCTCGCTGTATTACATTTATTTTTTTATTATTATTTATTATCATTGTATGTACTGTACACTCTTAACAAAAACTTCTTGAACACTATAAGCTCTATGCAATCTGAAAAAATGAACGAAGAATCTGAAACCATTCCAACATGACAAGCCCCATTCTACTCATGCTCACATTCATTGTGCCTAGGTGTTCGAGAGGTTATTGTTGAGTGTATATTTAGAAAATATTTTTGTTTGCACAATACCGTATATACTCGTGTGTAGTTCGAGTTTTTAAGACCAAATTTTTAGGCAAAAAATTGGGGGTCGACCTCTACATGCGTAATAGTTTTGTTAGGTTGAACCCGTGCATGATGGGAAGGGCGAGGAGCAACTTTTAGCTCCAGACATGAAAAATATTTACCATTTACTGCCAGTAAACAATGGAAACATAAAAACTGTACCAATTAGTAATGAAAAGTTGTGCAGTTCCTTCAGCAGATAAAGCTCACCAACTTACAATAGGCTAAATTACCTTACAACGTGTTTTCAGTAGTCTATGTTGAAGTTCTTAGCACAGGCTAACTTATCATATCATATACGGTATCACAGTACTCATTGATCTACAAAAAATACGGATAATAAAAACCTTTTCGATATTTCACACTTAATATAATACCCGGGAATCTACTTCAACCTCCTATTGTTTACAACGACGCATGACTCACCACCAGCTGTTGCGTATCAGCTAGACGGTACACGTGTTTTTCAAATCGTTTTCAGTTAAAAAACTGTTACAGCACACGTATGTATTTCAATACATAGGATAAAATACATGACGAAAACAAAAGACTTTACCTAAGCTTCCGATGTTCTTGAGATGCTACTCATTTTTTTAATAGTTTCCGGTTAAAATACTGTTATATTACAATGATATTCTATTCATACTGTGCTTGATATAATACATTCACGGAAATGTAATATTTTTGCTGAAATGAGGTACGTATTACAGTGGAAAGTGGGATAAAATCGTGACGAAAACAATGACTTTCGCTTTCTTTCGTTCAAAAGATGTTACCGTAATCGCTTTTCGAATGGTTTAGTTAAAAAACTGTTGTATTACAATAATATTCCCTCCTAATTGACTTGAATAAATACTTGAATGGAAATATACAATATTTTTGTTGAAACTACCCACGTTTCAGTGTAAAGTGTCGTAATAATAAATGGTAAACAATTTGCCTTCAGCACTCGGTGTTTCAGGCACGGCGAGCCTCAGTTTATAGGACATAGTGTTTTTACTGAAGGTTTTGTTGTTCCATTACCCTCAAAAACGTGGGTCGACCTATAAACAAGGAATATCATAAATGAACGATTTCTTGGTCAAAAAATCAGGGTCGACCTATAAACGAGGGAGATTATAGACGAGTATATACGGTAATTATTAATATATTTGTTTATGTGGCAGCCAAAGAAGAGTGTGAGCATATAAGTGCACATTCCAGTGAAACTGAGGTGCAGAACCTTGAGTCTTGTACAAAATGATGACTTTAGTGACTTTGATTTTGATAAATGCTTAGACCAGCTAATGACAGAGGGTGATAGTGATCGTTGGCAGGCTATATAACCAAAATCAATTCCAAGGAGTTTTTGTAAGGGAAAAAAAATGTGAAACAACTTCAACTGGCAAGAGCTGAAATGGACAAATACAAGACATTACAATTACGTGCATATGATGGAAATCCTTTAAATTGATGGAAAACCAACAAGAACATACAGTGGTCCCTCGGTTAATGAGTTACCTTCCATAAGGTTCTTAACTTCGGTTAACGAGCAATCCCTCGATTAACGAGTTTCTTACGAGCCGACCTGAATATGTTTTCGCTTGCATTTGGCGGTCCACCAGCTGTAGTATTAGTCCGCCAATACAATAATCGGTTCTAGGGGTTAAATTCCTTACCATTTTAGCAAATATCAAGAAGTTTATACTATTCAATAATTTTAAAAGTTTAATATTAAATTTTTTAGTCATTTTAACAATTATTGAACAAAACTGAAGGTACAGCGAGTCCTGCTATAACGCGTGTTTTGACAACGCGAATTTGCTCGAACGCGATTTATGAATTGAGGAACGATATTTGTAAAACGTGAACTCGTTTGCTCTAACGCGACTCCACTCGAACGGTTGTTGTGGCTTCAGTTCACGTTCGACATCACATGTTCAATTGAGTTATGTGTTTTGTTTGTGAACAATTGCAGAAATAATGTATGTAATATTTATGTATACAGTATACCTATATATTATAAGTAAATTGTAAAATTTATATAAAAGAGAAATCAAATTACATACGCTTACACCATCTTTCTTTTACATCACACACAGTGTTTACAGTTCACGACATCACATATTCAATTGATTTAGTGTTTTGTTTGAAGAATTGCAGAAATAATTTATGTAATATTTATGTATACAGTAAACCACTCACAAGGTCCTACAGTACCACTAATTATTTTATACTGAAACTTACGCTTTGGGGAAGCTGGATTAAAATGAAGATTAATGCGTATATTAAAATAATAAAAATGTATTATAAAACCAGTCTAACATAACCCGTTAATAAACACAGCTGCTATTATCATCCCCCATCCCCATTTGCCAGTGACAGAAAGGAAAGTGACCTTGATCAGACCCCAGGCTATTTTTAGCCTTGTGTTCGGAGGTGGTCAGTAATGCATATCTGTATATTTACTGATCATAATACTTATCTCTTATAAATAATTAATTTAAAATTTATTTTTTTTTTGCAAAGAATATTCAGTAAATGACTGCATTAATTCTTGAAACTACCTACAGTGGTAAATTTAGGATATAAATAATGAACAGAAGTCAAGTCATGGATTCGAGTTCGTCCTTAACGATCACCATAAATGTAGCCTCCCTTTTTCGCTAAACACTATATAAATAAAGAAAAATACTTGCAGTATATTTAATATATTACAGTGTATTATATAAATAAATAAACAAATAAATTCAAATTCCCTTATCATCCTGTGTCATATACAGAAATATTTGAGTCCCTGAGCTGAAAGTACATAAAAAGAAATGATATTCCTAAGTGGATAGAGAACGGACATCTCTACTGGGGGACTCAAACGCTTTATGTTTTAGGTCTAGCATTATATGAATAATATAAATTACAATTTACTTATACAGGTACATATATGAAATTGTAAAATTTTAATAAAAGAAAAACTAAATAATGAGCGCTTAAAGTGTACTGCACAGTACAGTGCTGTGGCTTACGCTGGGTTATGCATGTTTACAGTTCACGCTCGACATCACATATTCAATTGATTTATGTGTTTTGTTTGGAAGAATTGCAGAAATAATTTATGTAATATTTATGTATACAGTATACCTGTACAGTATATGTAAATGTAAAATTTTAACTAAGAGAGAAAAACAAAATACGTAGCGCTTACACCCGCCGCTTCTCTTTACATCACACACAGATGCAGAGTTCACGCTCGACATCACATATTCAATTGATTTATGTGTTTTGTTTGTGAAGAATTGCAGAAATAATTTATGTAATATTTATGTGTGCGCTGATAAACAAAACGCTGGCCTCTCTCTCTGTATGAATGGAATTGTGGTTTAGAGTGAGAGAATACTACTACTTAAACACATCAATATTATGTTAATTGATCACTGTATAATAAATTCATTCACTCATAATTTCAAATTTCTATCATCCTGTGTTATATGCAGAAATACTTGAGTCCCTCAGCGTAGCACACAAAAAGAAAACGGAGGACTAAGACATCCTGAAGTGGATAGAGAACGACATCTTTACTTGGGGACTCAACGCTTCATGTTTTGTGGGCGCTAGCATTATATGAATATGTAAATTACAATTTATATATATATATATATATATATATATATATATATATATATATATATATATATATATATATTATATATATATATATATATATATATATATATATATATATATATATATATATATATATATATATATATTATTATATTACACCCGCTAACTCGGTTTCACTTAGCGATTTTTTACCGTGATACGTGCCTCGCAGAGCTGAACTTCCACTTAACGCCGGTTTTTTCCACGATACGCAGTGTCCTGCTCGAGAGCTGGGATCACTCCACCCCACCCTGCCTGACCGCCTGTTTTAGCTCATAAATCAATAATTACCCAGCCAGAATATAATTTACATTGCTGGAATTCTTACAATATGATGATCATTTTGAATATAAACATCATAGATTTTGCATTGACATACAAATTTTAGATATAATGTTTACTCTGAGTAAATATATATTTTTTGTGCAAAATATATGACATTTATGTCAAAATATCCTCAGTCTTACAAGGAATCCAGCAATGTCAATTATATTATCCTAACTGTTGGGATTGAGGTATTATTAGTAAAAAGGTAAATATTCTGTTTTCCCACACATCTGGTAGGACAAGGTTGGTGGGGGTGGGGGGAGGGAGGAACCGACCAATTACCACACTGTATTCTGTGTGAAGAATATTTTTTTTATTAACTGAAGATACTTGTTTAGCCCATAAATCATGGCAATTACTCCGGTCAGAATATAATTATACTTGCTGGAATTTTATAATTTGATGATCATTTGAATATAAACATCATAGATTTTGCATTAGACATACAAATTTTAGATGAAAGCTACTCGAGTAAATATGTTATCTTTGCAAATATATGACATTTAGATTCAAATATTCCTGGTCTTACAAGGAATCCAGCAAT
>NW_024744839.1:8688553-8734603 GCF_018991925.1 Homarus americanus | reverse complement strand
AAAAAAAAAAAAAAAAAAAAAAAAAAAAAAAAAAAAAAAAAAAAAAAAAAAAAAAAAAAAAAAAAAAAAAAAAAAAAAAAAAAAAAAAAAAAAAAAAAAAAAAAAAAAAAAAAAAAAAAAAAAAAAAAAAAAAAAAAAAAAAAAAAAAAAAAAAAAAAAAAAAAAAAAAAAAAAAAAAAAAAAAAAAAAAAAAAAAAAAAAAAAAAAAAAAAAAAAAAAAAAAAAAAAAAAAAAAAAAAAAAAAAAAAAAAAAAAAAAAAAAAAAAAAAAAAAAAAAAAAAAAAAAAAAAAAAAAAAAAAAAAAAAAAAAAAAAAAAAAAAAAAAAAAAAAAAAAAAAAAAAAAAAAAAAAAAAAAAAAAAAAAAAAAAAAAAAAAAAAAAAAAAAAAAAAAAAAAAAAAAAAAAAAAAAAAAAAAAAAAAAAAAAAAAAAAAAAAAAAAAAAAAAAAAAAAAAAAAAAAAAAAAAAAAAAAAAAAAAAAAAAAAAAAAAAAAAAAAAAAAAAAAAAAAAAAAAAAAAAAAAAAAAAAAAAAAAAAAAAAAAAAAAAAAAAAAAAAAAAAAAAAAAAAAAAAAAAAAAAAAAAAAAAAAAAAAAAAAAAAAAAAAAAAAAAAAAAAAAAAAAAAAAAAAAAAAAAAAAAAAAAAAAAAAAAAAAAAAAAAAAAAAAAAAAAAAAAAAAAAAAAAAAAAAAAAAAAAAAAAAAAAAAAAAAAAAAAAAAAAAAAAAAAAAAAAAAAAAAAAAAAAAAAAAAAAAAAAAAAAAAAAAAAAAAAAAAAAAAAAAAAAAAAAAAAAAAAAAAAAAAAAAAAAAAAAAAAAAAAAAAAAAAAAAAAAAAAAAAAAAAAAAAAAAAAAAAAAAAAAAAAAAAAAAAAAAAAAAAAAAAAAAAAAAAAAAAAAAAAACCAGACTGACTGGTTCTACATATAAAACTGAAGAAAATAAGACCTTGGTTGTAGCTGTAGTAAAATTAATATGGTTGTTTTAAGTAATGTTATTTAATGTTAATAAATGGAACAACATAAGTAGCTAACGAGAGTGGTAAAGAAAAGAGATAGCATTAGCAAGCGCATATGTGAAAACATATCGTCATTACTTTACATAAGAATAAAAAGCAACACTTATTTACTGTTCAATTATTGTCTGAATTGATTTTATTGAATTAATTGTTTGTGTGCAAAATTAACAATAACAATTAATAATGGGGAGCGAGAAGTCTGCGGCATTGTTTATGTTAAAGCTACAAATCAGTGACTGATTGGTTCTTATACATAAAACTGAAGAAAATATGACCTGATTGTAGCTGTAGTAAAAATTAATGTAAAAAAATTAATATGGTTGTTTTGAAGTAATGTTATTAATGTTAATAAATGGAAATGTAAGTAGCAACCATTAATGATACAAAAAAAAAAGTGAGACCGTTGTATGTGGCAAGACATGTGAAAAATATCGCCATTACTCTACATAAGAATAGAAAAAAAACACTTATTTACTGCTCATATATATATATTGAGGTTAAATGTTGTACTCTGTATAGACAAGCAGAGAGAGAGAGAGAGAGAGAGGAGAGAGAGAGAGAGAGAGAGAGAGAGAGAGAAATTGATGCAAACACATTCCACTGCTGGTTTTGTTTTTTTTTACAGGGATTAGCCCACCCGGGCATAGGTCACTGACCCACATTGGGGCCTGAGGGGCAAAAATTTAATACTCCTGTAATAATAATAATAATTCAGATAAGTAAAAAAAAAAAAAAAAAAAAAGCTGCCAATCTACCTATTGGACAAACTAAAATCGTTCCGGACCACAGAATGCCTGACTAGAGAGGTACAACCTGTATTCTCATATGATTGGCTTCTTATGGTTTATGTTTATCATGATTAATATAACATCTTCAGTAATAGAGAAAAATACAATACTGTATGTATTTGTAAAATCACTTTGAAAATAAAAGGATAAGCTGTATCAGATGGCTGTTTACTCAAGATGTGTGCGTGTGAGAGCTATCAGCTTACAACAGGGGGTCACTATAACACACTGTACAGTGTAGTATTTGATATGAAGATACCTTCCTAAAAACTTTATTTACTACCTTTGAGTGTTATATGATGGCTCAAATTGGTTATGCAGAATCTGACCAGGATAAGGCGGAGGCGTTGAAAAATTGTTTTCATCAGTATTTACAAGAGGATGCGAACAATCTTCCTGCATTGAGTCCCAGCCCAGATATGGTACAGCCCAGAGCGTTAAGAGAACTGTGTAATGAGCTTGCAGAGCCCCTTAAGATCCTGTTCTACAAATGTCTGGAGGAGCAAAAGGTCCCCGACGATTGGAAGATGGTTTATGCAAGTTTGACCAGCATAGTGTGCAAAGCACTTGAGAGCATCGCAAGAGAAGCCATGATGGAACATCTGCGACCAAAAAAACCTTGTAAAGGAATGTCAACAAGGTTTTATGCCAGAAAGATCCTGTGTAACACAATTACTCAAGTTACTAGATGCTTGGACTCAAACTCTAGAACAAGGCGGAAATATCGACCACCTCCCCCACACCCCCTTTAAATGCTAACTATGGCACAAACAGAGGGCAAACTGACAATCCTTGCGAGAATTCTTACACAACTTTCCATGGGATGAATGTTGCTTTTCCACTCGAGATGTCTCGGTATGTGCTGACAGCAATGCTGGGGTTAAACAGGGTGGCATGGGTGCATTTATCCTATCTTCTACCAAAACTTTTATTTTATAATCACAGTTTGATCACTCCTGTTCTCTTGCTTGTAGGGAGAGAGATAAGGCATATCAAGTTATGAAACTATCTCCTCCTATTACTCACTCCTCTTTCATTACTTCTAAGAATTGTTGTAAGGCTATTCTTCGTAGGGTAAAGCGGATTTTTTTTTAAAAAAGAATGACAGCTGACCTGACTAACTCTTCTTCTAGTAAATCCTTCTAGTCTTCAATCAAAAACTACTGTAATAACTTCTGCACTCCCTCTTTTCCTCCTCTCTTCTGACCTGATAACTCTATAGCCAACACTCCCCCTGATAAAGCCAATCTCTATGACACCTTATTCTCCTCTAACCCCACCTTTGATGATTCCAACTCTATCCCTCCTACTGAACCTTGCACTTTCCTATAATCTCCACTCGTAGAGTTGCTGGTGTGTCATCCAGGTTGGATGTGGGTAAGGTGCATGGACTGGATGGAATACCCCCTCGTGTTCCGAAGGAATGTGCTGAAATTCTAGCCCCTGTGCTTGCTCGCCTCTTTTGCCTTTGCCTCAAAATCCAAACATTCCCTTCTTCTTGGAAGCATGCCTTGGTTCAGCCCATCCTGAAGAAGGGTGACCATTCCAATCCCTCTAACTATCGCCCCATTACCCTAACTTCATCCCACTCCAAGATTTTTTAAACTCATTTTCCCCGTCACTTTGAATGCCTTTCACTTTTGTCGGATCATCAGTGTGGGTTTTGCCAGGCGAGATCTACTGGTGATCTGCTCTCCTACTACACCCATCTTTGGTCATCCTCTCTTAAGGATTATGGGGAAACTTTCGTCATGGCACAAGTCTTTGCTTTCTAAACTTCCCTCTTATGGTTTCTCTCCCCCAATTCGTTCTCAAATTTCAAGCTTCCTTGAGAACGGATCCATGGCAATTGTTGTCGAGGGATCGGTAACTCACTCTTTCTCTACCAAAAGTGCTGTCCCACAGGGTTCTGTTCTTTCACCTACTATCTTCCTTCTTTTTATCAATGATTACTTCACACAACGACTAATTCTATCCATTCTTACATTGATGATTCTACTCCACTGTTCTTCCCCCTAATTCTCAAACTATATCTGTTTTTAGAGCCGATATCATTTCATTTATCAATGCGGATCTGTGCAGCATCTCCGAATAGGGAGGTAAAAACTTGGTTAAATTCAATAGTAATAAAACACAGTTTTTATCAATAACACTTTCCAAATTAGATGATCTCCCACCAATCACATTTCAGGATGCAATCATTCTGCCAAATTCTAAAATAGATATACTAGGCCTCACCATTTCCTCTAATATGTCGCAGAAGTCACCCATCCACAACACTGCTGAAGCTGCCTCCTGAAAGCTGGGAATGCTGTACAGATGCAGTAACGACTTAACTCCTAAGCAGCTGCTTCAAGTTTATAAGGGATTCATTCGTCCTAACTTGGAGTACTGCTCTCATATCTGGGGTGGCTCTTCTTCTGTCCAACTGTTAGATAGGGTGGAATCAAAGGCATTTTGTCTTATTAACTCTCCTCCTTTAGTTGATAATCTCTTTTCTCTTTCTTTTCGCCGCAATGTTGCTTCACTCTCTCTCTTTTGCAGGTATACTTTAACGGGCAACGTTTGGTAGATTTGGCATTCTGTGTACCGCCGGCAAGGCCGTGGGCTCGTAACACTCGTCTTTCCCATAGTATCCACCGTTTCTCTGTGGATGTCGGTCACACTAGAATAACCCGTTATAGTACATCCTTCTTTCCTCACACAGCTAAACTGTGGAATGCTCTGCCTTCGTCTGTGTTTCCATACTCATACAATCTGTTTCACTTCCAAAAGCTGGTTTTCCTGCATCTTCGTGGTATCAATTAACATACAGTAATCTTTTTCTTTTATATTTTTAATTTCTTTTTACTCTTATCTTTTCGCCCCCTAGACCCTTTTGTGGGTCCATGACCGTGCCAAGGTGGGCTATTCCCTGTATAAAAATAAATAAATAAATAAAAAATTGCCAAGACTTTCGTCAGTGTACCACATGAAAGGCTGATAATTAAACTGAAAGGGTACGGAATTCGGGGAAGTGTCTTTGCGAGGATCAGAGACTTTTTGCATGACTGCAAACAGTGCATGGTGATAAATGGTATGAAATCATCATGTGTACCTGTGACTAGCAGGGTACCACAGGGCAGTGTAATGGGCCAGTTGTTGTTGGTCTGTTTCATTAATGACATGCCAGAAGCTATACACTCCTCCATACATATGTTTGTGGACAATTCCATGTTATTTAGGGAAATTAAGAACCAAACCGACTATGAAGAGCTCTTGAAAGATCTTGAGCTTCAAGAATGGTCTTGAAAATGGCTGCTAAAATTCAAGTGTCATGAAATGCAAAAGGATGCACCTGGGTCACACCAATAGTAAGGAGGCACATCACATGTTCCAACAGGATGAAGAGACTGCATCAATTGAGACTGAATGTGAAAAGGAGCCTGGGTGTGTATGTCGACAATGAACTCAAGTTCTAAGGCCATTGTGAGAAGAAGGTGAATAAGGCAACAAAAATACTAGGTCTTATAAGAAGGTCGTTTAGATATCTGGATGGTCCGTCACTCATCACGATCTTCAAGAGTGAGGTGCTTCCCTTGCTGGGGTATTGCCACCATGTCTGGTCCCCGAGGTGGTACATATTGTCAATCGATTGAAAATGTCTAAAGGACAGCCACCAGACTGGAGCCGGCTCTACGGAACCTCAGTTACACAGAGAGATTGGAGCGCCTGCAACTACCTAGCTTATACTACAGACGGGCGAGGGGTGACCTAATCGAAGTATATAAACATCTCAGAGGGCACTACTCGGTCGAATGTACATCCTGGAGCTGGCGGACGTCTGCCTCACAAGGGATCACAGCTGAAGGTTGAAAAAGCCACAAGTCCAGAAAACTGTGAGGGCAAATTTTTTTCAGTGTGAGAATTGTGAACCCTTGAAACAATCTGCCTGAGAGCGTTGTGACGGCACCGAGTGTAAGCTCATTCAAGACCAGACTTGATCAATGCTGAAGCAGGTTCCAATATATTCAGGAGCCAGTGCATGCCCAGTATCAGCCAACAGTGCGTATCAGAGACATGACCAACCGCCCAAGAAGTTGACGAGCCGATCAGTGGCGAAGAGGATAAAAGTAAAAAAGTAAGTAAAATTAAGCCTAAAACTACCTTCACCTTGGCTGGGAGGAGGAGGGAAGGGGAGGCAAGACATTGACAGCCTGCGGGGAGATAACAAAGTGCGTAGTTTTCAGTCATATAGAGGGTGTTTGTTTTGCGCTTATAAAATGTCACTAAATTGACTTAACAGAATGTAACTTACATTGCTGGAATTCTTGCAAGATAGTGATTAATTTAAGACAAACATCCCATAGTTTGCACTAGACATATATTTTTTAGTAATTAACAGTACATTCGAGTACATGTTTGGCCTTAGGACAACTATATGTATTTTGGATGGTGTGTGTATGTAAATGAGTAAAAATAAATGAAGAAGGTTACGTACACTCGCACCAAAAAGTATCGGTGCAGGGTGAGATCGACGAGTTCCGAAATGATACGTATACACTGTGATATGTTGGGAAGGTTGGCAAGTGTATCCTCATAATCCCCCCCCCCTTCACTAGGTGTTGCCATATGGCTGACAATCAGGGCTGCCAACATACGGCTGGAACATCTCGCCTTTTCCAATACCTATCCCTCGCTGGTCTCAAATTGTTCACACTACAGTATGCACCGATACTTTTTGTTGTTGCGAGTGTACATCTACCCGAAAACACAAGTTGAAAAACAACCATAACACCTCACAGTTTGGCCCAGTAGCCTGGTGATTGCAGTGACGAGTCTAACATGTCTACAATGCCATGATTAATCACTATTTAGCATTTTTATATCAGTAAACACAAATAATAACAGTAAATCCAGTGAAATATTGTCCTTAAATCACTAAATATATATGTACATATACTGTACACAAGAACTCTTAAATCACTACTGTAATTTTTATCTCTTGTGCAAAATATATGACGTTTATATTCAAATTATTCGGTCTTGCAAGGATTCCAGCAATGCAAATTATATTCTCTTAACTTTAGTCTGTGATATTATATAAGATAAAAACTGTAAGCCTAAAACCCTGGCTGGGCAGATGGGGGAGGGAGGGAGGGAGGGAGGGAGGAAGGTGAGGTGATATGCTTGACAGTTGGTGCCAAAGGTCTGTGTGTTTATTTATCAGTCCTTAAGAGTGACTAAGCTTTTCTCTTATAAAATGCCACTGAAATGACCGGGGAGAATATAATTTACATTGCTGGGATTCTTGTAAGATAGTGATTAATTTGAATATAAACAAGCTATAATTTGCAATAGACATAACAATTTTAGTACTGTAATCATTTAGTACATGTATAGTACAGGTTTGCACTTAGGTCATTTATTTCTTTTACCTTTCTTCTGGTATGGTGTGTGCATGTAAATGAATAAAAATAAATGAAGAAATTTAAGAAAATATACCCAAAAATACAGTTGCAAATGATTTCCATTATTAAAATGTACTACAGTACACTAATGTGCTAAAATTTTTATCTTTTGTGCAAAATATGTGATGTTTATATTCAAATTATTCACTGTCTTGCAAGGATTCCAGCAATGCAAATTATATTCTCCTAACTTTAGTCTGTGATATTATATAAGATAAAAACCGTAAGCCTAAAACCACCAAACCCTGGCAGGGAAGGGTAGGGGGGGGAGGGAGAGTGACATGTTTGACAGTTGGCACCAAAGGTCTAGTGAAGTATTTATTTGTTTATTTATGTCCTTTAGATTGAGTTTTAGTTTTTTGCTTATAAAATGTCATAGAAGTGACCGGGGAGAATATAATTTACATTAGTGGAATTCTTATAAGATAGTGATTAATTTGAATATAAACATGCAATAGTTTGCACTACACAAAAATCTTAGTAATCATTTTGTACATTATTTTGAGTACATGTACATTACAGCTTTGCTCCTAGGACAGTGTGTGCATGTAAACGAGTAAAATAAATTAATAAAGCTATATATATCAAGCCAAAAATTTAAGTTGAAAACTTTATGCAGACAGAGCTTGGATGGATAAATTTTAGAATGCTCCAATAATTTTAATATAAAAATGACAAAAATACTCAAGAACACAACTTTCTTGATATTTACTCCACTGGAAACGAATGCAAACATAGAACCGATTACTGTATTAGCGGACTAGCCGATCAGCTGATGCACACAACAAAGTGTGTTTCTCCTCAGGCTTTTGTTAATCAAAGTTTTGTTCGTTAATGGAACTGAAAATCCTTATAGGAGATAATTCCTAAACCAAAATTTTGTTATTTGAACCGTTCGTTAATCGAGGGACCACTGTATATATACAGGTGCTCCTCTACTTAAGAAAGTTCAACTTACAAAATTTCAGAGATACAAACATCATCACTGAGGGGGATTACCTGCCAGAACAGGTGTTTAATGTGGATGAAACTGAATAATTTACAGATAGAAAAAACATTACCTAAGAGGAGAAGAGTGAGCAAGGTTATAAGGCTGTATTAAAGGGTATAGCTGTGCTAAATATCCATAATCTTTTAATTTTTTACAATGTTTGGTATCTACAAGAACGGCATCTAAAGCAGTGCACTTTTCGTTCATATAAGGAACAATAATCATCCCACAGATTGGGAAAACAGTTTAGAAGTGTATAAATCATCATGTGTCAGAGAAAGACTTCTAGTTGAAACAAGTTTGATTAGAGAAATGAATTCTTTAAACCTTAGTGATGGTCAGTACAAAACTGATAATGCTACACAAATTTATTTGTAAGTGGCCCAAGGTTACTTGACATGACTAGTTATGTCGCCCGTTCTTATAAGCTCTTCTTATGTTTGCTGTGTGGTTGGGGTGTGGATTAGTGGATGTCATGTTTTCTGACCTGACCTTATTTTTGTAAGGTCACCCTGTGTACATAAGCTCTCTCTCTCAGTCTTTGTAATTCAGTTGCCTCTGAAGATGTCTTGTATAAAGACGAAAGCTAAGGTTCTCCATTGTTTCCCTTTTCCCTGTGTGATTTTAACAATATATATATATATATATATATATATATATATATATATATATATATATATATATATATATATATATATATATATATATATATATATATATATATATATATATATATATATATATATATATATATATATATATATATATATATATATATATATATATATATATATATATATATATATATATATATATATATATATATATATATATAAAGACTTAAATTCTATTTTGGCAAATATCAAGAAGTTTATACTATTCAATTATTTTAAAAGTTTAGAATATTAACTTTTAGTCATTTTAACAATTATTGAACGCATTGAAGGTAAAAGTGACTAGTTTAATCTTGTGACATCCAGCCTCTTAACTTACAGCAAACAGGCGTCAGTCTCTCTCTGTTTCACTAGGTAACATCTTGGCGGACTCTCTTCAACTTCATATCTGTGTTTTGCAGCAAATTATTGGTCATTTTAGAAATTATTTTTGCATATTGACCAATATAGTGCAGTGCAGTATTTTAAAAATATTCTTTATTTACAGCTAGTTTAACTTTGAAAAATCATTATTTGCCATTGTTTGAATCCAGCATGGGGCCTAAGATGAAAAGTGATTTCAATCCAAATGAAGCAGGAATAATAAAAAAACACGAACAAGGTATTAAATCCATCCGCTATACAAAAAGAATATGGCATGTGACATCAACTGTGTCAGACATTGTTTTCAAAAAGACAAATTTGGGAAATTGAGCATTGAGACAAATCTACAAGAGTGTTTAAGTTAGATCCCTAATAAGTAGAAGCGAGAGGTTACTTATCATCTGGATTAGGGAAAAACAGATGAAAAGAGTGATTCAGTTCCATTGATTTCATTTGTGAAAAGAGCCAGGAGATTTATGAACATTTAAGACAGATCAACCTAGTTCTTCAGGAACAGAATTTGAAGATTTTCGAGGGCTAGCAAAGGCTGGTTCGAAAATTTAAGAAAAGAAGTGACATTTTTAAGTGTTGTTGAGCATGGGTGAAGCTGCTAGTGCTGATAAAGAAGGGCAGCAAAGGATTTTTAAATCCATTTAAAAAACTGATGGAAGAAAAATTATCTTCAGCAGTTTTCAATGTTAATGAAAACTTTGGGCTGTTTGGAAAAAAAAAAAGATGCCCAAAGAACATTCATCACCAAGGATGAAGCCTCTTTGCCTGAGCATAAACCCCGCAGAAAGACCCGTCTCACTCATTAGCAGTGCCAATGCTTCAGGGGTTCCGACTGACCTATGCTTATCTACCACTCTGAAAACCCCAGGGTGTTCAAGCAACAGAAAGTGGTAAGAACAATGCTTGGAGTTTATTGGAGATCCCAACCCGTGAGCTATGGGTGACAAGACAGTTCTTTAATGAATGGGCTAATGATGTGTTTGCCCTCTGTCAAGAGCTACAGCAGACAAATGTTTCCTTTAAGGCTCTTCTCCTCATGGATAATGTATATGGTCATGACCCTGACCTTGCCAAGACAGGTATAAATTTGACTTTGTGAAAGTGTTGTTTTTGCCTCCAAACACTACATCACTCATACAGCCAATGGACCAGAATGTGATCAACAACTGAAAGTTGTACATGAAGGAAAATGTTTGGGAGGTGTCATCAAACCTTCGTGATCTATGAACTAACACTGAAACGGTTCTGGGCACAATTCAACGTCCTGGAGGCTGTAAAATTGACCAATGTCATCATGGCAAAGAAGTCTCCAATAGAACCTCAATTCTTCATGGAAGCACTGTGGCCATCAGTAGTCCATGATTTTTGAGGAGATTTGAGGATGGTTTAGAAGTTGGACCAGGAGATTGTGTCCATTGGTCAGTCGTGGGTGCTTGAGGTGGGAGGATGGAAGAGCTTGTGATGTCCTCATGAGGAAGGAACTTACTTTCTAATGACTTGAGAAGGAACTGGATGGATATTACGGGTAGAGGCGGCTGACAGTGGTGAGGAGGAAATTAGAAAGTGATGACCTGTCAATAAACAATTTCAGATGTGATTTACCACTGGGAGAGAGTTCAGGAACTGGCTTTAAAGCACCAGAAGTGGAAAAAACTGAACTAACTTTGTGTCATGTTGAGGACTCAGTGGTCTCCTTCTTTAAACATAAGTTAATGATGAGGGACAGACCCCACAGACCACAATTGAACTTTCTTCAGTAAAGGCAGAGGAACAAGATGCTGGCCCTCCAGCCTTCCACTTCAGAAAGGAGAGGATATTCATGGTGGAGAATCATGAGTCCAGAAAGTTCACAACATTTTCATGGAGCTACACCTTCAAGCAATAAATACTTCTCCTCCACCTCCCTTCCTTCTCTTCTCCCTTGCTCCTCCTGCCTCCCACTTCAAATGCATCATCACCATCATCCAGGAGCCTTCCTTACCTCAAAGTAAGTAAATTTTTCTAGCCATTTTTTTATTTGAAGTTAGAAATTTAAATTAGGCTGGGACAGATACCCAAAACCCATTAAACAGTGGTTTGCCGGTTAACGTTTAGGTTAGACCTAGAGCAGTTGATTTAGATTAACAGAAGACTACTAATATATATATATATATATATATGTATATATATATATATATATATATATATATATATATATATATATATATATATATATATATATATATATATACATATATGTGATAACCTACAGAAAGAAAACCACGAAGTTCCCAAAGCGCTTTAAGTGTAATTCACATCTTCAGAAGTGTGTACCAATTCTAGATGTAGATACAACAAAATATATATATATATATATATATATATATATATATATATATATATATATATATATATATATACACAATGGGCGTGGAATAAGACAAATCTTGATAAATCTGCGGAGAAAATGGGAGACAGCAGGATACCTTAGCTTCGTCTTTGTTAAGACATCTTCAGAAGATGTCTTGTGAACAAATATATATATATATATATATATATATATATATATATATATATATATATATATATATATATATATATATATATATATATATATATATATATATATATATATATATATATATATATATATATATATATATATACAGTTGTACCTCTCTAGTCCAGGTATTCTGTGGTCCTGAACGATTTTAGTTTGTCCAATGGGTAAAATAGGCAGCATTTTTATCTGAATTATTATTATTATTATTACAGGAGTATTAAATTTTTGCCCCTCAGGCCCTAATGTGGGTCAGAGACCTATTCCCGGGTGGGCTAATCCCCTTACAAAAAAAACCCGCGGGTAATTAAGGTTTGTTTACATCCGGCAGTTCGGCTGCTCTCTCTCTCTGCTTGTCTATACAGAGTACAACATTTAACCCTTCAATATATATGAGCAGTAAATAAGTGTTGCTTTCATATTCTTATGTGGAGTAATGACGATATATTTTCACATGTGCACACTTACATACGAGCAGTCTCACTTTTTTTTTTACCATTAATGGTTAGCTACTTATATTGTTCCATTTATTAACATTAAATAACATTACAGGTACTTCAAGCAACCATATTCATTTTTTTACATTAATTTTACTACAGCTAAACTCAGGGTCTTATTTTCTTCAGTTTTATATGTAGAACCAATCAGTCACTGGTTTCGTAAGCTTTAACATAAACAATACCGGCAGCCGTCTCGTCTCCTCTAATATTCCACGTATTATTAATAAATTGTATTGTTAATTTTGCACACACGTACATTAATTCAATAAAAACAAATTCAGAAACATTAATTAAAATATATATGAACAGTAAATAAGTGTTGTTTTCATATTCTTATGTAAAGTAATGATGATATGTTTTCACGTGTGCGCATGCGCACTTACATATGCGATCTCTCTTTTTTCTTTACCATTATTGTTAGCTACTTCTATTGTTCCATTTATTAACATTAAATGACATTACTTAAAACAACCATATTAATTTTACTACAGCTACAACCAAGGTCTTATTTTCTTCAGTTTTATATGTAGAACCAGTCAGTCACTGGTTTTGTAATCAACGAATACAATGCTGTGTCATTTCCTCGTGTGTTTTAATATTCTAAGTATTATTAATGAATTGTATTGCTCATTTTGCACATAAACATTAATTCAATAAAAAAGACATTCAGTAATAAATAATAATGAATCTTTTGTACATAAGAGAAATGACGCTGTTTACACGATTATGCACGTCGTCTGCACGTTGGCGGGCCGTTCAAACCCGTCGAAATTCAAGTTTCCGCCGTCAAAATTTTTATTTATTTATTTTTTGTGTGTTCCAATAAAATACGTTAAGAATTAAAAACTTGCGAAATTTGAGAAGCTACTATACGACATTTAACCCTTCAATATGTCTTCAAAGAGACCATGATGCAGAGAAAGTGGTGCTAGTGCTTCCAGACTTAAGCACAAGTCACTATCTATCCAGGAAAAGGGTCAACCCTCACTTTACGCGGTCCCACATTCCGCGTTTCTACGTTTACACGGTGCCCTGCCAGAACCCAGGATGCTCACATTCCGCGGTGGGTGTACCCCTTTACACGGGTGAAGTATAATGTTTTTATTTAGCTCATAAAATTCATACAAATTATCCGGCCAGAATATAATTTACATTGCTGGAATTCTTACAATTTGATGATCATTTTGAATATAAACATCATAGATTTTGCATTAGACATACAAATTTTAGATATGTTTACTCTTGAGTAAATATGTTATCTTTTGTGCAAAATATATGATATTTATATTCAAAATATTCCTGGTCTTACAAGGAATCCAGCAATGTCAATTATATTATCCTAACTTTAGTCTGATTTATTATTTATTACTGAAAAGGTAAACAGTCTGGTATTCCCACACATTTATCTAGTAGGGACGTTGGTGGGGGGTGGGGGGGAGGGAGGGAGCGACCGGCGACCGACCATCTGTTACCGTGTGAAGAATATTTTTTTTTTATTAACTGAAGATTTTTATTTTAGCTCATAAAATTCATACAAATTACCCGGCCAGAATATAATTTACATTGCTGGAATTCTTACAATTTGATGATCATTTTGAATATAAACATCATATATTTTGCATGAGACATAAAATTTTTAGATATAATGTTCACTCTAGTAAATATGTTATCTTTTGTGCAAAATATATGACATTTATATTCAAAATATTCCTGGTCTTACAAGGAATCCAGCAATGTCAATTATATTATCCTAACTTTAATCTGAGGTATTATTTAATATTAAATGTTAAAATCTAGTTTTTTCACCCACTCTTTCTCTTGAAGGGAGGGTTGGTGGGGGGTGGGGGGGAGGGTTGGGACGGACTGACCATCTGGCTGGTTGGAAGAGGGGGGAGGCAAGGTGGGGTACTTTGATTGACAGATAGTGTCGTGAAGAATATTTTTTTTTTTATTAACTGAAGACAATTGTTTTAGCCCATAAAATTCATACAAATTACCCGGCCAGAATATAATTTACATTGCTGGAATTCTTACAATTTGATGATCATTTTGAATATAAACATCATAGATTTTGCATTAGACATACAAATTTTAGATGTAATGATTGCTCTGAGTAAATATGTTATCTTTTGTGAAAAATATGACATTTAGATTCAAAATATTCCTGGTCTTACAAGGAATCCAGCAATGTCAATTATATTATCCTAACTTTAGTTTGAGGTATTATTTATTACTATACCAGGTTTTCCCCCCAAAATTTCTCAGAGGGAAGAGCCAGCAGTGTAGTGTGAGAAGAGGGAGAGGGAGTCGTGTCCATTATTTGAATGGACATTAACTTGGCGACTGTATTTCTCTATTTCTCTTAAGTATTAATTGTGTGCATGTACCATCATAAAATTAAGATGTTATTTTTACTAGAACATAGGTATGTGCCTTCAAAAAGTGGAGTTTGGGGGTATGAATTTTATGAGCTAAAACAAATATCTTCAGTTAATAAAAAAAAATAAAAAATTCTTCACAGGGTAACAGATGGTCGGTCGGTCCCTCCCTCCCCCCCAACCCCCCACCAACCGTCCCAAGGTGTGTGGGAAAACCAGAATACTTAACTTTTTTGTAATAAATAATACCTCAAACTAAAGTTAGGATAATATAATTGACATTGCTGGATTCCTTGTAAGACCAGGAATATTTTGAATATAAATATCATATATTTTGCACAAAAGATAACATATTTACTCAAGAGTAAATATTTTATCTAAAATTTGTATGTCTAATGCAAAATATATGATGTTTATATTCAAAATGATCACCAAATTATAAGAATTCCAGCAATGTAAATTATATTCTGGCTTGGGTAATTTAACATGATTTATAAGGCTAAAACAGGCAGTCAGGCAGGGTGGCGGGTGGGGCAAATCTAATGGCGTCTCAGCAGGACACTCACAGCGTATATGTGGAAAAAATCCGTGTTAGTGAAAGTTCGGCTGAGGCACCAGCGTATGATAAAAAACGCGTTAAGTGAAACACGCGTTAGCGAGGGATAATACTGTATGTATGTATATATATATATATATATATATATATATATATATATATATATATATATATATATATATATATATATATATATATATATATGTGATATCCAGAAATTTCAGAGTAATTTCAAATGCCCGCCATGAGTGATACTGAGCGTTCAAGGTCATCTGAGGGGAGGGAGCGCTGCCTGCTCGTAGCGAGAGATTGCGGAACTAGGCCTATATGATATTAAATGTGATTTACCGAATTAATAATGATGCGATTCATGAAGTTAAGGGACTATTATTGAATTTGAAATTATTATAGATCGTTTAGCAGTCTGAATAATGTTACGGGTGTCCCAAGGAGTTATTAGTTAGGCGGAAAATATATCACGTAGGCCCAAGCTAGCGCCTTGGGGAGCGATGCTGGCTAGGCCAGTTCCGGAGAGCATTCACACAGACAAGACGTTCCGCGCGTCCATCAGAAATAGTCACGTGGCCTAGTCACCTGTGCTGCGCTATTGCGGTATAACAAGTAAGTCTCATTCGATCTCAGACAGGGTTAGATAGGGCAGTGGTAAAGTAAACTAGAGCTAACAGTGAGTTCATTTCAGGGTTTCCGTCAGAACCCACTTGACTGGAGTTGACCGGAGTTGACTGCGAGAGATTGACTGCCGTTGATGATTGAGGGTGGCGATTGTCGCCATTGGACCGATCAGTGTAGGCCTGTCACTGTTTAGCGGGGTAGCAAAGGATCTCTTGAGTGAACGAGTGCTCCCGACAACTAACACGACACGGGACCAGCATCAGCAGTGGGTGATCAGTTCTTACCACTCCGGTGCACAACCCCACATGTCCCGAGCAGCTAGTGAAACCCTCTTGCTAACGGGAAGCTAAAGTTTCTCTCAACTGCGCAGGTCTGATTGGCTCACTCTCTTCCTGCCCATGGACGCACTGGGAGTACACTGAGGCTATCTGAGTATATTAATGGTCACACACTGAGACCGTGAGTCTAGGACTCTAGGAGATACCTAGAGGAACATTTTATCTTCCTTATCACGGGTGTAGTTAACACCATTCCTCAGACTGATATTATCTTGACGTGTGTAGTTTAATATTTCTTAAATAATTTTGATAGTAGTGTTTTTTTGAATGTTTGTGCCATTAAGTGGAACCAGAGTGATACTGTGATTTGATTCTTTTAATGCCTCTAATTCTTCATAATTCTGATCTCAGGTATAACCTTGTTCCCCAGAGCAGTGGTTAGGTTAGGTTAGGAAGTGTACACCTGTTGGGGTGCTATAATTTTGTTGAGTGATATTATTTTGCTGAAAGCCCTTAGGGCCTATTCATTGTAGAGTATTTAATTTCTTATCTTTTATTACCATTCCTCAGTGACTGATATTATTTTGTTGAAGACCCTTAAGGCCTATTCATTGTGGAGTATTTAATTTCTTATTTTTTAGTACCATTTCCTAAGTGACTGATATTATTTTGTGAAAGCCCTTAAGGCCTGTTCATATGTGCAATTAACATTTCTTAATACTTTAAATTTATTGTTGCCTGTGTTTCTAATAATTTCTATGTCATGTATAACTTTTATTCCCCAGAGTAGTGGTTAAAGTTTAAGTTAAGAGGTGCGCATATTGGTGTACCATTATTTGATTGTGTTTGTAGTGTTGGAGGGAATATAAGTGTCTAAATTTTACAGTGTGTCTCATTCATCCCAGTCACAGACGCTATCCTTCCACGGGTCACGGACAGTTCATTTTGTGTAGTAGATTTAAGTGTTCTTGTGCTGGTTCGGGATTTTTCTCAAAGGGGCGCTTCCACTGCCTTTACCATCTATTAAATTTTAATAAACCCCAAGTCAAGTGAGAAATTAAAGTCCAGCAAATTCCGACCGGTTACAAATGGTAGCAGAGCGTAGTTTTTAATGTCGTGACTGATAGTACTGTGGTTGGGATAATGAACGCCATCATGTGTTGGTTAGCAATGGTAGGGATTGAACTCGCACTGATGCTCATCCTTGTGCCCGGACTGAGTTGGTTAGGCTTGACAATAGAGATGTGTATGAGGAGGAAGAGAGACGGCCGCGGGACCTTGGTACAGCTGAGAGAGGAGTTCGGAGACCTAAAGAGGGATTATCAAGCACAGGTAAACAGGTTCAAGTGGGAGTCTCAGGCACACATTCAACGGTTCAGGGAGGAAACAAGGGGTGAATGTCAGGCACACGTCCAGCAGTCAAGGAAGTGTGAGGTCCAAGTGGGAAATATAGGGGTACGTAAGTAGTTCAGAGAGGTTGATCGAGCCCTCCAGCTGAGAGACAAGACGAAGCCGACCGATTACAGTTTAGGGTGCATGGTAATGAGAAAAGGCAGGTTGTAGGGGGTGAGTTGGAGGAGTTGTGAGTAGGGCAGAGGGGATTGGAGAGATGGTTAGGTCAGAGATGTGCGTTGAGTAGTGGTTGCTGTCATGAGCGGGATTGAGTTGCTGTCATGAGCGGGATTGAGAGTACGGTTGTAATGTCCAGGGCCTCACTAATATGGGCTGGTACATTGTCAGAGGGTTGGTCTGCCGGCATGAGGTTCGGAGACGTGGACTGAGTATTGTTTTGACACTGGTTCCTCTTAGCTCAAGGGCCAGGCAAAAGGAGAGAATGTGGGAGATGGACTGAGTATTTTTTTTGACACTGGTTCCTCTTAGTTCAAGGGCCAGGCAAAAGGAGAGCATGCTTGTTTTGGACTGTGTATTTTTTTTTTGACACTGGTTCCTCTTTGTTCAAGGGCCAGGCCAAAGGAGAGCATGTTTGTTTTGGGCTGGTATTAATTTTGACATTGGTTCTCTAGTTAAGGGCCAGGCAAAAGGGGAGCGTGATGTTCTGGTTGGATTGAGTTGGGCTAGGAAGAAATGGAGTTGCTAGCTGCGAGTGGAATAGTACAGAGTTGAAGGTGGGTTCTAAGTTGTTCTCTCAGCACATGAGGGCAGTGCTGTCTTTTTTTAGGGGGGTCGAGTGTTAGCGGGAGAGAAAAGGAGAGAAGAGAAGACGGGAATGCTGCATTTAGCAAAAGGGGTGAGGTGCAGTCCTTAGAACAAAATTTTAGGGGGGTCGTATGCATGTTTTCTCAGCACATGAGGACAGTGCTGTCTTTTTTAGGGGGGTCGATTGTGATATCCAGAAATTTCAGAGTAATTTCAAATGCCCCGCCATGAGTGATACTGAGCGTTCAAGGTCATCTGAGGGGAGGGAGCGCTGCCTGCTCGTAGCGAGAGATTGCGGAACTAGGCCTATATGATATTAAATATGATTTACCGAATTAATAATGATGCGATTCATGAAGTTAAGGGACTATTATTGAATTTGAAATTATTATAGATCGTTTAGCAGTCTGAATAATGTTACGGGTGTCCCAAGGAGTTATTAGTTAGGCGGAAAATATATCACGTAGGCCCAAGCTAGCGCCTTGGGGAGACGCGATGCTGGCTAGGCCAGTTCCGGAGAGCATTCACACAGACAAGACGTTCCGCGCGTCCATCAGAAATAGTCACGTGGCCTAGTCACCTGTGCTGCGCTATTGCAGTATAACAAGTAAGTCTCATTCGATCTCAGACAGGGTTAGATAGGGCAGTGATAAAGTAAACTAGAGCTAACAGTGAGTTCATTTCAGGGTTTCCGTCAGAACCCACTTGACTGGAGTTGACCGGAGTTGACTGCGAGAGATTGACTGCCGTTGATGATTGAGGGTGGCGATTGTCGCCATTGGACCGATCAGTGTAGGCCTGTCACTGTTTAGCGGGGTAGCAAAGGATCTCTTGAGTGAACGAGTGCTCCCGACAACTAACACGACACGGGACCAGCATCAGCAGTGGGTGATCAGTTCTTACCACTCCGGTGCACAACCCCACATGTCCCGAGCAGCTAGTGAAACCCTCTTGCTAACGGGAAGCTAAAGTTTCTCTCAACTGCGCAAGGTCTGATTGGCTCACTCTCTTCCTGCCCATGGACGCACTGGGAGTACACTGAGGCTATCTGAGTATATTAATGGTCACACACTGAGACCGTGAGTCTAGGACTCTAGGAGATACCTAGAGGAACATTTTATCTTCCTTATCACGGGTGTAGTTAACACCATTCCTCAGACTGATATTATCTTGACGTGTGTAGTTTAATATTTCTTAAATAATTTTGATAGTAGTGTTTTTTTGAATGTTTGTGCCATTAAGTGGAACCAGAGTGATACTGTGATTTGATTCTTTTAATGCCTCTAATTCTTCATAATTCTGATCTCAGGTATAACCTTGTTCCCCAGAGCAGTGGTTAGGTTAGGTTAGGAAGTGTACACCTGTTGGGGTGCTATAATTTTGTTGAGTGATATTATTTTGCTGAAAGCCCTTAGGGCCTATTCATTGTAGAGTATTTAATTTCTTATCTTTTATTACCATTCCTCAGTGACTGATATTATTTGTTGAAGACCCTTAAGGCCTATTCATTGTGGAGTATTTAATTTCTTATTTTTTAGTACCATTTCCTAAGTGACTGATATTATTTTGTGAAAGCCCTTAAGGCCTGTTCATATGTGCAATTAACATTTCTTAATACTTTAAATTTATTGTTGCCTGTGTTTCTAATAATTTCTATGTCATGTATAACTTTTATTCCCCAGAGTAGTGGTTAAAGTTTAAGTTAAGAGGTGCGCATATTGGTGTACCATTATTTGATTGTGTTTGTAGTGTTGGAGGGAATATAAGTGTCTAAATTTTACAGTGTGTCTCATTCATCCCAGTCACAGACGCTATCCTTCCACGGGTCACGGACAGTTCATTTTGTGTAGTAGATTTAAGTGTTCTTGTGCTGGTTCGGGATTTTTCTCAAAGGGGCGCTTCCACTGCCTTTACCATCTATTAAATTTTAATAAACCCCAAGTCAAGTGAGAAATTAAAGTCCAGCAAATTCCGACCGGTTACATATATACACACACACACACACACACACACAGTGGTCCCTCGGTTAATGAATGGTTCGATTAACGAATTAGCTCCCATAAGGATCTTCAATTCAGTTAATGAACAAAACTTTGATTAACGAAATCCTTGCAACAAACATGTTTTGTTGTGCGCATCAGCTGATCGGCTAGTCTGCCAATTCAGTAACTTGTTCTATGTTTACATTCGTTTCCAGTGGAGTAAATATCAAGAAAGTTGTGCTCCTTAATATTATTGCATTTTTTATATTAAAATAATTAGTCATTTTAAAATTTAGTTAACATATTGATAATGTATGCAGTACAGGGAACTAGTTTTTTGTGCACCCATTAGCCACTTGACTCAGCCACCAGGCATCAGTGTGGCTTTGTTGACAGTGGAGTGAACATCTATTTCCTTGGTGTCTTGAATATTTTTGCATTTTTACATTGAAATTATTGATCATTCTGAAATTTAGTTAACATATTGATAATATATAGCGCAGTGCAGTGTGGATTTAAATAAAATAATCTTGAATTACAGCTACAGTAGGCTCTCATATTTGGACACCTAATTAGACTGTAAAAAACTCGCGAAATTCAAATTGTCCAAATTTAAATACAACTTCCTATATACTGTATATATATATTGGTATTGGCAAAAATTTGGGTGTCTGCATATCCCTAGTAGCAGCCACACAAAAATATTTATAAACGTTAAAACCACACAATTATCAATATATGACAACTAAAGTGCCACTAAGAGGGTTCAAGTCCCTGCTTGGCTCAGCCATGTCAATATTGTTCATTTTGTATCTATATGTTTCTGGCTAAATAAACTGTTTCAATATCATTATCAGTGACCATGGATAGGGAGGGTACATTGTAGGAGCTCCAGTTCCAGCCTAAACAGACTAGCCCAGTTGCCATCAAACTTGAGCCTTTTTATTTACTTTATTTTATGGAGTGATTATAGTTTGAAGGTCATAACATAATGATAAAATTGGACCTATGGCCAACTGGACAACTATATGGTGACTGAACATGCAGTTAATTGGGAGGTTTACTGGATAATGCTTTTTTTTATAAGAGTGCTATTAATTGGCAGTTGTTGGTTAATGGAATGGTTGGTAAGATGGCTAACCTCTATGATGGTGGTGGTGCATGATAAACTTATCATGAAACGAACACAGACGATGATAGATTCTTCTAAATTATAATACATTATTTGGTTACCATGCACTTGCTCTTCAAATTATCCTTGAAGTTAAAGTTATCCCTTTATTTCATACATTATATTGACTTTTGAAAATCAATATTTAAATGGAAAGTTTTGATTAGTGAATGATGGAATTAGACTTGTACCCTTAAAATTTACAAGAGACTTGATGAATATTTTAAAATATAATTGCAAAGCCCTCACTATTCACTGAGTATTTATCCTTGTATCACTTCTCACTTTGGGTAACTCTATAAATTCAAGACTGCAAACCCCAGGTCTTTCTCCTTCATCTAAGAGGTTCCTTGGGCCCTAGCAGGACACTTGGTGAGCATGATATGATATAAACAGTACATCTCTTTCAAAAGTGCTAATGGGTGTTACCGCTTTATGAATCTTGGACGCTGTGTACCCAAAGGTGGAAACTCTTCTTCCTCCATCTCATCCTCCATTTCTTTAAGCTGAGCCACACTCTGCTTCAGGATGGCCCTTCCTAGTTGTCCTTCAACATACTACATGTGGAAAAAGGTAAATTATTTCAAATGGCTATTCATGATAATTATCAATTCCTACATGCAAAGTAACACATATAGTGCATGGAAAATTTCACCATTAATTCATCTCATTAAACTGCTTTTTAAAAAACAAAACCTCACAAAACATCTATTGAAAAAATTTCAAGCAGATTTATTTCCAAACTAAGTAAGGAAACTGACATTATGATTTTCATTACTGAAGAATACTGTACATTACGAAAGATGAAACAAATCCAAGATAATTTAAGTTAAAGTGCTATTCTACAGACTGAAGACAAAAGGACTACAAGGACTACTGTAATTCCCAATGTATCAAAAACAGTGACAGATCCTGTATAGTAACTAAGATACAGGTATGCCCATATCACGGTAAATGGTTTGAAGGGTTATGTGGTCATTTTCAAGTCCTAGTTTTTAAAGAATATTTCCTTATGAACCTCACCTCATCATCTCCATCCTTCCGCTCAGTGCGAATTTTTATACGACCACTGGGACGAGCAACTTCGTCTCTAGCCAACTGTTCATCAAGAGGACCTGGACGTGACACTCTTCCTCCCAACTTTTTCAGTTTCTTAACTTTTCCCATTTTTAATTCTTGAAGGTTAATATAACCTTAACTAGAATATTTATCAAACCTGTAAAAAGAGTAAATAGCCATTAATAAATTCGAAACAACATAAATATAGTGTTAGGACAGGCCAGGAATCCAATGCTCTGTTTGTTCATTTGAGAGATAATAAGCATTGCATTGACTGGGATAATGCCTCCTCAATATTACCTTGTAATTCAATTGACAGTAGGAACATTATAGAATCCAGTCTCATTAATCATACCGAATCCATCAACATGAATTTGAGTAATGGTATGTACAAACTGGATAATTTCGTAATTTAGAAGATTTGTAACCAGGTAAGAAGGTTGGGTCATCTTACCCTCTGACCTAATTACCGACTGCTGCGGTGCTTTTTTAAGATTAGTAGGGTCACTACCTAATAACCTGACTATTGTGGACTTGATCTCACCTTCCTCTACTGTATATATATTTGCCTTGTTATGTATTTCTCCTTAGTCTGTACTCACCCCTGAAGATGTGAATTACACGAAAGCGCTTGGGAACTTCGTGTTTCCAGATCTTCGAGGGTTCTCAGTAATTTAGATTTAATTCTTGTACACTATCCACATTTTGGTGGGTGCTAACTCCCATTGTCCTTAAATCATATTAATATTGTCTCCATATCACAAGTCATCCTGTGAGACATGAGTACCAATATATTAGTGTCTGACCGCATGGCTCTTGAGACTAGGTTTGTCGCCCCCTAGGGTATAATTAAATAAATAGTAAATAATAAGCCCACAAGCAGCAGATACATGTAGTAAGGTGTTAAGCTGAGAGATAAGTCACATAATGTCAGGAAAGACCTCAGTAGCTCCAATCCATCCCCTGGGCATGCTAAGTAGCTATCAAGCTCCTTCAGTTGATGAGTTCGTGGATGATTGTTGCCTCCATAATTACTGAGTCTGACTGATTCTTCCTGCGAACTGTCCCTCTAATTGGGGGGTGTGGCTGTGGTGACATACGTCTTCGATTCTAATTGATGAATGGCTGAATTTTTTGTACCACATAACATCTGGCATGTGCTGGGAGGCACTTAGTTATTTAAACAGAATTTTAAGTACACCCAGTCTCACACATGTAAAGCATTTTAGAATTACAGACTCTATTCATTTTAGGTACAGGTATATGCAAAGAGCAACTGACGTCTAACGGAAAGGTGGGGGAGAAGAGAGAGGATTTAATGGGGGGAGGGGGGAATAAAAGGGTAGGCTAGGTGAGGTGAGTGGTCAAGGTACTAATGGGCACAAGATCAAAGGGATAGTCCACTGTCTTGGCCACTGTCACCTGACTTGACTTCACCTCACAAGACCTTTAGGTACTGTATGTGACCGTGTGGTGTCTCCCCACGCCATACCCATCACTGGCAAAACATGGTTTCAACTTTGATTTCATAGTTGAATCTGGATTTACGCGGTTTTTGTTTACGCGTTTGGTCATTTACGCGGTGCCTTGCAGGGTTGGCCATTTTAATTACGTGGTCATTTACGCCCGGTAGCGGCAGAGTCGCACAAATTAAGCCAGTCATCAAAACATTACCCGGGTTTGTCACCATACCCACAGCATTGAAGTCAGTGATGGTGGGATGGACTGAGGGGTTTGACAAAGAGACCCTGCAAGCATCTGTGATGGATAGTGATACAAGTGAGCACTGGGTGAGACCCCAATAATCTGCCTCTGCTGCAGACAGCATCCCGTGTCTTGAGCCATCTTTTCTACTAACGTGGGGAGTGTTGAACTAATATTATTGATATTTCTCTTAATTATTAATTGTGTGTGCATACCATCATAAATTAGATGTTATTTTTGACTACTTGTCGTGTTAGTAATAGAATAAATTAGGTTTGGGAATTAAAGCTGATACCTACTTCAATTAATCCTATATGTTTCTTATTATTTCATTTACGCGTTCTCAGTTTCGCGGTACTCCTGGGTTCAATTGACGGTGTAAGTGAAGGTATGTAGTGGTAACAAATGAAAATTGCTGACGAAGCCAGCCTTGCAACTTCATCAGAAGGCGAAGACTATCTAACAGTGGCATATTTTTAATGAATACAAAGGCATGCATTGCATGCGATATATTTTTAAATAGCATTATATTTAGTAATACAGATTTAATTTTTAGGTCTTCACAGTTTTCAACCAGGAAGAATCGAAGAAATTTCGGCATCCTCATTACTTTGCGGAGGATAAACGCATGCCTCAATGGACATATAGACAAAACCATTCTATCAATAACATGCTAAAATGAACTTTTATTGTGTTAGACTGAAAGAATTTGAACATTTCAGTAAAATTTAATACTTTTTCCTTAATAAGCATGAAGTCTTATATTATACAGTGAATATTATATTACCTAAGAGTTGTTGTTCCAAGAGACTATTTAATAAGGTTTCCTATAAATGTAATGGACACAAATGCATGCACTTCAAAAACTGCATTCACTTGTAGAGAGGCTATGTAGACCAACGGTTCTCCGTCAGCTGGACAAAAAACTAATTGTATTATTTTAAATATTTCTAAATAACCCAACATTCCACTTTCAGTTATAGTTTCTTCACTTGGGAAAATTATTCAGTTTTCTGTTTTAATTTAAATAATAACGGATCATATAAATAAAAATATTTACTAATTATTATTTATATGTTCCAATAAGATCATTAGCCTTTACAGAGGGCCAGCATTGTGCATAATGCCTCGTCTTTTATTAACTAGCATAGTCTGGATTTCGAGGTTTTGACTTAGCGTTTGGTCATTCGTGGTACCTTGCCAAATTGAAACGCTTTAATTATCGTAAATTTGGTCATATGTCGCGGCTTCGCTGGAGGTCCAGGCCACGCCATTTTGGATTCAAGCAGCCCGCCATGCTTGGCACAAGCGCGTGAGTAAGATGCGCAGTATATTACGCTGTTGTTGTGTTATCGGTGACGTCATATGACGTATCGGACTGTGATTGGGCCACGCATCCTTACCTCCCTCCGCCGCTAGCTGTAATTGGTTTAATGTAATATGACGTGCCCTGCCACAGGAGGGAAGAAGCCGCTTGACCTAGCCGCGTCAGTTACGATCCTCCCAGTCACTCCGTGTATACTGTGTTCTATTGTTCTGATAATCTCACTGATCTCGTAAGAATGGCTTCCACTGGACCCCCACCACCACAGAAAAACCTTGCATTACTTGGACCCAGCCGCCCTAAGCCAGAGATACGACGTGCCCTAAGTTACGAGGTGAAGTACAAGATAATACAAGAGTTAGAAAAAGGAACGAGATAGGTTGATCTCGTGCGCCAGCATGGTGTTAATGAATCTACGATCCGGACGATCAAGAAGGATGCAGCTAAGATAAAAGAACACATGAACATCACAAAGTCTGCAGGTGCTTCAATGTTGAAGTACTGTCAGAACAAGGTGCTTCTCAAGACGGAGAATTTACTTGTGAGCTACTTGATTCGTCAGGCAAGACGGAACACGGCGGTGGACACGCGGTCGATTCAAGAGTACGCACATGAACTGTACATAGCAGTGGCACGTAAGATGGGAATTGAAGAGCCCAAACCCTTCAATGCTTCCTCTGGGTGGCTGCAAGGGTTTAAGAAGAGGAACAAGATCACCAACAATAATATTGGTGGTGAAGGAGTGAGTGCTGACCGTGTTGCGGCTAGTAATTTTCCTCCATTCTTATGTGACATTATGGAGGAAGGACAGTACACCGACTACCAGGTGTTCAACATGGATGAATCCGATCTGTTTTGGAAAAAGCTACCTACCAAGACCTTCATTGTCAAGTCTGCCAGCAAGTGTCGGGGCCGGATGTTGCAGAAGGAGCGCATCACAGTCCTGTTTACCACCAATGCCTCCGGTACCTGTAAGCTCAAGTTATCAGTGATCCACACAGCACGCAAGCCGCACGCCTACAAGATCAAGCTAAATGTCCACTGGCTAACCGCACATAAGGCGTGGATGTTCACTGCTCTGTCCCTCTCCTGGTTTGACGACTGTTTTGTTCCCGACGTCAAGAAATTCTGCGAGCAACAGAATGTTCCATTCAACATTTTGTTGCTCCTTGACAACGCACCAGGACACACGCCCCTACTGTTGGATCATCACCCCAACGTAAAAGTGGTCTTCCTTCCTCCCAACACTACGTCGTTAATCCAGCCCATGGACCAGGAGTTGATATGCAACGTTAAGGCTGCATTCTCTACAAAGAAGTTTAAGCTCCTAAACGACTGTACCAACACCAAGGATGAGTTGCGTAACCTGGGTGACACCGACAGCGACGAGGACGAGGAACAAGAGTTGGCGGATCAAGAAGTTGCGTCAAACAGTTTTGGAAGAAATTTAACGTCCTGAAAGCTGTTGACTTCTTGTTAGAGGCATGGGATCAGCTGTCTGTAGCAACGATTCGTCACGCATGGCGGCATGTGTTGCAAGGTATCCCAGGTGGGAGGCAGAGTCAAACCTGTGACTGGTGGGGTTCAGTCTGTTGCAGTGGCAGTGGACCTTGCAAGAGAAGCTGCGCAGAGTGTTACAGCTGCAGGCTTCTCCGAGACCACCAACGACGACATTATGGAGGTGATAAGGGATCCTGAGGTGACTGCCGACGAGATGTTAGAAGACGATGACGTCAGTGAAGAGGCAGGTGGTGCGTCATCCCAAGAAGAACACAAGTTAACACATGGTAATGTTAAGGATGCCATCGAGTGTGCAGAGAAACTGAAGCTCATCCTTTCCAACGACCATGACGATAACCGCTATGAAGTCTTCAATAACCAGCTGTTGCAGATTATGGAGCCATACATCAAGGTGTATCACGACAACATCAACACTAGCCGTCAGCGTAACATCACAGACTTCTTTGCCAGCAACCCACCACAGCCAGCCCAAGCCAGTGATAGTGACAGTGCTGGTGACTTTGAGGGATTTGTCAGGGAGGCCCTGACAACTGTGGTGGATAGTGATGGTGATTCACCTGAGGGCCAGTAATCTGCCCTCTGCCTCGGAACCAGCTGCCATTCTCGTACGCCGACCCATCTCTTCTACTAACGTAAGTGTTAAACCTAACCTAACCTTGATTTTTTCTAACCTAACCTAACATAAGTGTTAAACCTTTATTTTTTCTAACCTTACGTAAGTGTTAAACCTTGATTTTTTCTAACCTTACGTAAGTGTTAAACCTTGATTTTTTCTAACCTTACGCAAGTGTTAAACCTTGATTTTTTCTAACCTAACCTGACGTAAGTGTTAAACTTTGATTTTTCTTTTACCTGGTACAGTATATTATTCTCTTATTGATATTTCTCTTCTATATTATGTGTGTGTGCATACCATCATAAAATTAAGATGTTATTTTTACTACAACGTAGGTGTTGTGTCTGAAAAAGTGGAGTTTGGGGGTTGGCCCAGTCTCTATTTCAATTAATTCCATATGTTCTGTTATTTCATTTACTAGTTTCTCGTTCTACGCGGTACTACGCGGGTTCAATTGACCGCGTAAATGAAGACCCAACTGTATGTCATTCTTTTTTTTCCTTATCAGACAGATTGTCAAGCAGTAATTACGATTACTTGAGAGAAATAAAATGAATAAAAAACCATCATCACCACCATCATTTTATGGCCACTTTCCACTCTAGCATGGCTTTTGCAGCCTTTCTTAACAGGTTCTTAACTCTAATGTCATTTCTTACAACTTCTCCCCCGTCATTCTAGGCCTACCCTGGCACTCATCCCATCCACATTTAGACTCTCATATCTATTGACCTATTTTGTCTCATCCATTTTCCTCACATACTTCTTGAACTTAGACAAACTTAAACAACAAGGTTCACATGCTCCACAGTAAGAATTTTTCTGAGTAAATTTAATTATGTATAGCGATCTACAGTTCTACATATTATGTATAGCTGTGTACATACGATAAGTGAAGGGTTTGAGGTACTGACCCCAGGATGACCAGCTCGCCATACTTGAGCTGGTGTTTGGCATGGTGGTGTCTGGGCGTGGGCGGCGCGGCATCCCCACCCTCACCCGCGCCCTCCCCGCCCTCCTCACTGTGGAATAACAAAGAATATTATTATCAAACATTACAGGATTATTAATAAAAACGTTTCATTATCATAATATTCACCTAAGCCACATTCACAACTTTTTTCTTATTATATAATGACCTACCACCATAACTCTAAAATACTTTAGTAATACCTGAACTAAGCCATTATCACAACATTACTGCATACTAATTTTACCACAACAACTGGAAGCCACTACCACAGTACCATGAGATACTAATTTACCATCACAACCTGTATCATTAGTCACAAAGTTACCACCAGTAAAACAGCAAGATACTGTACTATACTAGGGGTAATTTGTATTTAAAGTCAATAAGCTCCAGACACCTGTGAAATACTGCCAGGGGAAGGGAGAAAAACAGTACAGTACAATACTGCACAGTAATTCTCACAGATTTCACTAAATCACATCACAAATTACCTTGAAAAAGGCATAAGCAGCATAAGGGATCAGTGTAGTACAGTGATACTATAGTAAAAGACCCTTTACAATAGGAGAAAAAAATTAAAACACCAAAGATCTGAGCATCAATCCAAACCAGAAGTAAGTTTCAGGCAAACAGGTGTTGGTGACTTGGTGTACTTCTAAAGATTTTGTGAAACGCTGTAAGACCATACATGGGATGACAGTCTAGTCACTGACCAGTGGATAAGTGTCCATCAGCCTATAGTCACAAGCTGAAGAGTTGTAAAGTGAGGTAAAGTTAAGTAATGCTGCCAAGAGGGTTGTCATGTGAGTACATGCTGTACAGATGTACCCTGATAGAGGAGTGATGTTAAATCATGTAGAATTGCCGTATGAGGTTGTTACAGCATTAAATGAAAGGGGAGTGTTAGTGGTATAATTGGTGGTTGGGGTCATAATTGATTCATAGTGCAGATAGTAAGTAGAATTTGTGGTGCAGATGGTTGGTACTGGAGCTGGTTTGTGGAGTACTGTATATGACTGGAAGTGTGGAACAATGGCCACCAACCTTTTACTTTAAAGGGCTTCACTGAATGGCCAAATGGCTATGTGATGAGGGCTGCACTTCAAAATAGGAAAGTAAAAATATCAGTTACTGTACAGTGATCCCTCGGTTAACGAACGGTTCGGTTAATGAAATTTCAGTTAACGAATTACCTTCCATAATAATCTTCAATTCGGTTAACGAACAAAAATTTGATTTATGAAATCCTTACGATCATCACATTTTGTTGTGAGCATCAGCTGATGGGCTAGTCTGCTGTACAGATGTCGTAGCTACTTCACTCCTGAGCAGTTGCTTCAAGTATATAAAGGATTCATTCGTCCTAAGTTGGAGTACTGCTCTTATATCTGGGGAGGCTCTTCTTCTGTCCAACTGTTATATAGGGTGGATCAAAGGCATTTCGTCTTATTAACTCTCCTCCTTTAGTTGATAATCTCTCTTCCCTTTCTCTTCGCCGCACTGTTGCTGCACTCTCTCTCTTTTACAGGCACTGTACTTTAACGGGCAATGTTCAGTGGATTTGGCTCGTAACACTCGTGATGCCCGCGGTGCCCACAGTTTCTCTGTGGATGTCAGTCACACTAGAATAACCCGTTATAGTACATCCTTCTTTCCTCACACAGCCAAACTGTGGATTGCTTTGCCTTCTTCTGTGATTCCATACTCATAAAATGTGTCACTTCAAAAAGCTGGTTTTCCGGCATCTTCGTGGTGAAGATTAATACAGGGTACAGGTACTTCTCGACTTATGACCTACTCGACTTACGACCACCCGGACATACGACCGCCGCAGTCGTATAAAATATTTTTCAAATTACGTATTTTCGAGTCCCGACGTTAGTGATCGCGCTGTGTACTGACAAAATTTTCGTTTGTAACTCCCTTAAGAATGGCTGGCAAGCGCAAAAGTGAGATTTCTCTTGGTGCTGAGAAGAAAAAGGGACACCCATTTTAGATCTTCTATGTATTATTTTTGCATTTTTGACTAACGACCTGGCTGTCGGTCCCTAACCCTGTCGTAAGTAGAGGACTGACTGTATACTATTTTTCTTTTCTATTTTTAATTTCTTTTTACTCTTATTTTTTCACCCCCTAGGCCCCATTGTGGGTCAATGACCTGCGCCCGGGTGGGCTATTCCCCGTAAAAAAAAAAACTTGTAAACAATTATAAAATGTAATTTACCTAATACAGGTTGACAACCCTTTATCCGAAATTCCGGAAACCGAAAACCTCTGAAAACCAATTTTTTTTTTTTTTGTGGAGCATTTATTTTTATTTTATTTTTTTTAACAGGGATTAGCCCACCCAGGCATAGATCACTGACCCACCTCGGGGCCTGGGGGGAGAAAATGTAATAGTAATACTAATTATAATAATAATAATTATTCATAGTAAATAAAAATTTTAATTAAAAATACACCAAAATAAAATAATGACAACAATAATAACAATAATAAAATATAATAAGAAAATTTATAATAATAATAATAACAATAATACTGTATTAATAAAATAATAATAATAGTAATAATAATAATAATAATAAAGAAATACAAGAATGAAAGAAGATAAAAAGTGAGAAACACGACCTAGACCTATGAATTATTATTATTATTATTATTATTATTATTATTATTATTATATTTTAGCCCCCCCAGGCCCCAATGTGGGTCAGTGACTTGTGCCCGGGTGGGCTAATACACATTAGGGGGCAGTGAAATTTTGCTCAAAGCTGCACTCTTCAGGCATTGTTCCTTAGACATATCTAAGACTCCATGCCAAATTTGAAGCTGATATGTCGAGGTTTAGTCTGCCGCATTTTCTACTGAAATTTTTAAATTTACCTACAGTACTAGCCAAACAGCCGCTGTGGCGGTGCAATGTTCTGTTCAGTGTTTATCAACTTTTTTTTCATATCTCTTATTTCATTTAAGTTGTCTTGTTGCAGATGAGTATGGTGCTATGTCTATATTGATTATCAGCCTTTTCTCATTTCATTTCTCAATGTTGTGTTACTGTACTGTAATGTAGGGGAGACCTGGGTAAGTTGGCGCACTTGAAATTATTCAAATAGTTACCGTTAAGCAGTTCACACCGCAGGATCACCACGTGCTTCCTCAGTCACCCATAAGCAGTCATTCTGAGACGCCGCACGTCTTGATTAGAGTGGGGGAAAATTGATTTTGATGCTGGTAAGTAAATTTTATTCTCTTATAAGGTTTGCTGTAACATGTGTGAGGTTATAGACAAGTACTGTAGTATCCAATTTAGCCATAATTCAACTTAGCGCTTAAGGATTGTTTATCCATGAAACAGTTCATGTTAGGCTTCTTGATATATATCAAAATAATTTATTTATGATCACTGGTACGGCTGGGACAAGTTGGCTCAACAAAAATGGGGCAAGTTGGCGGCACAGTACTAGTTACATACTTTCCATTTTCATTTATTTGAATTAGGCTACATTATATTTCTGATTAACTAATTTTGGCGTTATTTACTAATGCACAAGAAGCCTATTGATGATGTGTTTTCAGAAATTGCTCTAATAACTAACTTTTTCTTTTTCTTTTCAGGTGATCTGATCAATTTGCTATCAAGATGGCTACTGTATTAACGAGGGCAGCCACAGCTCATGCATTGTTTGGCTCTGCAAGTGTTCTTCCAGTGGACAAACTTCCCTCGAAAGGCGAGATGTTAAAGAACTGCTGGCGATATAAATGTGATGACGGAAAGTTTGCAGATGTCTCAATGATTATAAAGATGGCCGCCCAGGACTGTTCAGAAATATGGGAAAAAGCAATTGGAGATAGGCAGAATGTTCCTCTTCTTAGCCAAAAAACTATTGAGGAAAGGTTGAGAAAATTGTACAGTAGAGGAATTGAACTAAATAAGAACAAGAATGTAGGCAAAAAAGCTGCATTTCAGGTAGAAATGAAAGAGTTGTTTGATATCTGTAGCTGTTATTGTCCCCTTGCCTCCTGTCAGGATGTGAGGTGCATAGTTAAGGAGTGTGACGGATATCACCTGGCATGTAATTGTGTTATAAAAGTTCCCAAACGTGAGGTGCAGTTTCTCCTTGACCAGCGAGGTGATAGGAAGATGAAGATTGCAGGGGTTGACATGAAAGTGACGAAGATGTGGGACAGAGTGACGGCAAGAGAGAAGCATGATGCGGACAGAGTTAGGAGACAGCTTGAGCAAAAACATAGATATCTGGTAGCTGGAGATATTCCTTATGTTGTGGATAATTCAGATGATTCAAGAGATATTCCTCTCGTCAATACTGATGCTGATTTTGTCCCTGATCCAAGGGCTCTGACAGACACCAGTTCACAGAACCGGACAAGACTCCCTACACTGGCTGCCGCTTGTGACCGATACTTGATTAGTGATTATGCTGGAGCTGCCATTGCTACTGCCACCTTAACTGTCTATGGCATTATCACAAAGGATGACAAGAGTCAGGTTATTGGACCACATAAGCTGCAGGATGCGAGACAAAAATACCGATTTAAGAGGCAAGAAATTGAGATGGCTAGTTTAGATAATTTGACGTCACTCTATTTTGATGGTAAGAAGACCGCCACTCGTGTGATGATAAAGAATGAGAAGACCGAGAAATGGAGTTCGAGGATGATGGTGAAAGATCATTATGTCATCATGGTTGAGCCTGGCAATGAATATCTCACACATGTGACTCCCAAGACTGGACACGAAAAGCAGATTGCCAAAACTATTCCACAGTTTCTGGTGGGAAAAATCTAACCCAGCAGCCATTGTGTGTGTTGGTTGTGATGGAACCAATGTAAATGTAGGATCAGAAAATGTAGTCATTCATCATCTTAAATGTTACTTGGTCACCGCTCCATTATTTCATATGTCAGCTTCACGGAAATGAGCTGCCTTTCATATAGTTTTTTATCACTATGATGGTAAACCAAGTGGTCCTGAGCATTAGCGTGGTCCCATTGGAAAGCAGATCAAGGAGTCTTTATCTGAGCTTCCAGTTGTCGCCTTCCAGCCAGTCAGTTTCCCTGATTTCCCTGTGTTTAATGATGAAGTGGAGAAAAGATCTGTCCTGGGATCAGAAATACCTGTATAGGATTTGTAAAGGAGTTATCACAGGTGTTGTTGAAGATGACTTGGCTGCTATTGGGCCAGGTCACTCCCCTGTGTGTCAAAAATTGGAACACCTTATGGAGTAGAATCCTCAGGCTGTATGTAGCAACATAAGACCCAGCCATGAGTTGAAAAAATTGTCATTACAATAATAAAGTTCAGTGCTCAATGTGGTTTTTACATCAAGATACACCCTTACATAACTTACGGCTCAAGGCGTATTCCAGTCCCTGCTATATATGAAACACCTGAATAGTGAGGAGGAAGCGATAGTGAAAGAAAGCTGTCAGAGAGAAATGCATACTTCACCCACAGATCCTTCTTCTTGGTATGTGTGCAGATGAGTTATGACTGTCAGAGAAAAAAGCTGTCTCAATGATAAGAAAAAAATTAGAGAGGAGAAATCAGCAAAAAGGAAAGAATGCACTGTGGCGAATCTGAAGGGGAGGGAAGATTCTGATGCTGCTGTTGGCGAGAATTTGTTAGAAAACTATACTGATGAGGGAGGGGGTAAAAGATGGAGATGGGAATGAGGATGTGCCTCCTGTAGTCCAGCTACGAAGGTGGTGACTCATGAAACTAAGTGGCAAACAAAAACTATCATTCCATGATTAACTGGAGGGAATGAACTCAAGACTAGACCTCCTTACATTTGCTTCTCCTGTCAAATCTACAGGTTAATGACATTCTTGAGACACCATTAGTGGTGCCCAAAGTGGCCAAACAGCACTCAGGCGGTCGAGAGGCATAAAAGTGATGACTGAAGCTTGCACTGGTGGGATCTGGTCGAGATGGGTTATATTAGGCAAAAGATTATTGTCTAGGAAAATGATGCCAGGTTCCGCACAAAAATTTCAATATAGACTTGTAATGATTTTCTATCTGATTGTACCTGTATAAATAACATGTGAATTAAATACGATGTCACCCATGTAAAATTTATCATTATCCTGGAAAACATTAAATGACACCTTATTTTTGTAGGTATATATACACTAAAGTTGACAAAAAAGTCGTTAGCGATCTTGACGGGGTAAGTATGCATGAAATGGCATGAGAGGAAATTTTGCACAGAGTGTTTTGTTACAGCCATACAAGCGATGCCTGAAAAGTGCAGCACATATATAAAAAATAATAATAATAATAAAAAATTAATAAATAAATAAAAACACTAACCATTCTGAAAACCAAAAAATTCCAAAATCCGAAATGGGTTGCTAGTGACGTGAAAAGTGAAGTGAAGATAATGGAACACTTAATGGAAAAGATTTCATACTAACTAATATTTTTTGTTACCGCAAGCAGCAGAGTAGGATGACACAAACAAACAATATGTTAGGCTGTAAGTCATGTCATGTTTATTGGATGTGCCTGCCTGATACAGTGTGTAGAGTACGGAGATGGTGGAGATGAGAGGCCCAGAGGAGGTTGGAGTGTGTGAGGGGAGCTTGTTTATGCATAATTATAATCACCTGACTCAGCCATAGCCGACCAGCCAGGGTGGGCATTTCAGTATAGCTACCCATATCTTAAGAGGCAACACCTAACCTGGTTTTCTCTAGACTTTCAACAGGTAAGTTTAACTAGTACTTATTGTGTACACAGGTAGACTGTGTCCATTGCATCATTTATCAGTGTGACAATATAGAAATATGGCTAATTGAGTACTCTTTGTAAGTGTTAAGATTAGACTAATTACATAGCTATGATTATTATGTAAATACATATTGGATTAAACATTTATGTAGGAATGCCTTGTATGACTTATTTGAAATACTAAATGAATTGTATTTAACAGGTTTGACATAAATATAATGTCTTAATACAACGTGGTGGATTGTCAAGTGGCTGTGTGGCGCCTGCTGCGGAGTTTGGTGTTCACAGGATGGTGCGCCAGCTGCTGAGTCTAGTGTTCCTGAGTCTGTGCTGATATTGAAACGTTTGTTGTTCCAGAGTCTAGTGTTCATTGGAATTTTAGTTAGAAATAAATGAACTTAAGTCAAGTCAAGTTTAGTCACTTTTGGCTCCAGAACCTAACCCTATATTCCATTGATTACATGTAATTATATATCGCGATTTGGTATACAGTCAGTCTTCGACTACGACGGGTTAAGGACCCACGTCGAGGTCGTGTTCAATTGGTCGAAGTCTAAAATGGAAAATAACACACAGAAAATCTAAAATGTGTCTTTTTCTACTCAGCACCACGAGAATCTCACTTTACGCTTGTCAGCCATTTTAAAGGAATTACAAACAAAAATTTTGTCGGTAACATCGCGATGACTAACGTTGGGACTCAAAATACGTATTGAAAATATTTACCGATCAGTGTCGTGATGTCCGGTGGTCGAAGTCGGTAGGTCGTAAGTCGGAAGTACCTGTATAGCGAACATTGTTGGACCCTATTCGATATATCCCGACCCTACTGTACTATAGCGTGCGGTCTACAAGATAATTGGGTTAAGTTACCTTAGGTCAGGTCAGGTTAGGTTAGACTAGAGATATCTTTGTATGTAGACCAAAATTCTAAACCTTGATTTGTCTTTGTTTAGTGATGTACTGTACTGGGTATTTATTAAATGCTATGCAATGGTGCAAAAACGTAGAGGAGCAACATCACCATTGTACAATACTCAGCAGCCATTAAACCCCAAAACCACCTCCCATGTACAAAAACACCACCAGGCCATAATTACAGTGTACGTATTCTTATGGTTTCACTTCTCGATGATTATTTATGTGTCCCAGAACCGGAACTTTCACTTTCCGCTGTGCATCAACCCATATACGCCAAGAGAGTGTTGGGCTCGCCGCTATTTTTAGATTCGACCCTCCCGCTGTTTCCCGCCGAGCAAGCCGCTACGGTAAGGTTATGCGCAGTCCTTTATATATCAGTGACGCTATATGACGTATTGACCGTGATTGGCCATGCATCCTTACTGCTAGCTGTGATTCGCTTAAAGTAATATGACGCGGTCCATCTGCCGGAGGGAGGAGGAAAGACAACGCTTTTGACCCACCGCTGCAGTTTCATCCTCCAGGCCACACCGCATACGCGGCATCCATTGTTCTGTGAAATGGTCAGCTGACCACGCCACCAGAGAGAAACCTTTCCTTACTTCCGGGACCCAGCCTAAGCCAAAGAAGATATGACATTCCCTAAGCCACGGCGAAATACCAGATAATTCAAGATTTGGAGAAAGGAATGCTGGCTGATCTCATACAATAAAGATGGAGTCAACTAATTCCACGTATTCGTGACTATTAAGAAGGATGCAGCTGAAGATCAAAGAGCACATGAGAATCGCTAAAAGTTCGCAGGTGCTTCAATGATCAAGTATTGCCAGAACAAGGTGCTGCTAAAGGTTGAAAATTTGTTTTACAGTTACTTGATTCAATAGGCGCCGACGCAACATGGCGGTGACACGCCAACTGCTCACAAGAGCACGCACGTGAACTGTACGCAGCAGCAAGTCACGAAGATGGGAATTCGCAGAGCCAAACCCTTCAATGCTTCCTCTGATTGGCTGCATAGGTTTAAGAAGAGGAACAATATCACCAACATCAACATTGGTGGTGAAGAAGCGAAAAGGATCAGCTGGACTGCGGTGGCGGTTAGAGATTTTCTCTCCATTCTTACGCGGAGGTTATGGAGGAAGGGCAGTACACTGGACGACTGTGGTGTTCAACATGGACGAATCGCCTATTTGAAAAAGCTGCCTACCAAGACCTTGTTGTCCAGCCAGCAAGATTCAGGGTCAGAAGTTGCAGGGTGATGATCACCGTCCTCTTACTACCAGTGCCTCCGTACCTGTAAACCAAAGTTATCGTGATTCACACAGCCCGCAAGTCAAGACGCTTATGAAGAACGCGGGACATGGCGTGCTTAAATGTCCACTGGCTGACCGTCAAGACGAAGGCATGCTGATGCTGCCTCTACCTGTCACTTCCTGGTTTAGCGGACTGTTTCATTCTAACGGAAGAAATTCTGCAAGCAAAAAATGTTCCATTCAAGATTTTGTTGCCCTTGGATAATGCACCAGACTCGCCTACTTTGCGGATCATCACCAACGTAGGGCAAGTGGTCTTCCTTCCTCCCAACACCACGCCATTAATCTGGTGCCCATGGACCAGGAGAGTTGATCTGTTAAAAGCTGCATACTTGGTAAAGAAATTCAAGCTCCTGAACAACTGTACCAAACACAACAGGGAGAGTAAAAGCGACGAGGACAAGGAATGAAAGAGGTAGGACTAAGAAGTTCTCACAAACAGTTTTGGAAGAAATTTAACGCCAAACAAGCTGTAGACTTCTTTTGGTGGAGGCATGGGATCAGCTGTCTATAGCTATCATTTATCTGTCACGCATGGAGGCATGTATTGCATGGCATGGGCCAGGTGAGAGGCGGTTAACCTGTGACTGGTCAGGTTCATTCAGACAGTGGCATTGACCTTGCAAGAGAAGCTGCGCATAGCATATTACAGCTGGGTTGCTTCTCCGAGACCACCAACGCAGGAAGACATCCTGGAGGTGATCAGATCCTGAAAATGACCGCCGCATTTCCAGATGTTGGAAGAGATCACGCTACTGAAGATAGAAGATGGTGCGCCAACTGCAGAAGAACACAAGTTAACGATAGTAATATTAAGGGTGCCATCGAAAGTGCAGATAGTCTGAAGCTCTTCCTTTCCAACGACCATTACGATGACCGGGCTATGAAGTCTTCCATACCCTGCTGGTGCAGGCTATGAGCCATGCATCAAGGTGTATCAAGACAACATCAACACCAGCCAAAAAAGCATTATCGAAGTTCTTCGCTCAAGAACTCCACCACACAGCCAGCCAGAGCCAGTGACAGTGAAAGTGATTTTGAGGGATTTGTCAGGCCCTGACAACTATATTCTGATAGTGATGGTGATGCACCTTTGTAATGGTGATTCACCTGAGGCCAGTAATCTGCCCTCTGCCCGGAACCAGCCTCCATCCTCAAGACACCCATCTCTTTCTTACTAACGTAGTAAGGTTACACCCAACCTTAGTTTTCCTAACTTAACCTTATTTTTCTAACCTAACCTCTTCTATATTAATTAAAAGTGCATACCATCATAAAGTTAAGATAATATTTTTACTACTACATAGTTGTGTGTCAGCCAAAAAGGGAGTTTGGGGTCGGGCCAGTCTCTATTGGAATTAATCCCATATGTTCTGTTGTTCACTTACGCTGATTTCATTTTCCGCTGTACCCTGTGGGTTCAATTGACTGCCAGAAATCGGGTACTAATACTGTATATATATATATATAAACACACACACAACATTGTGCTCCTGACTTCATTTATCAAGTTAGGGACCCAAATCCAGGTCAAGTCCGACATAGATAAAAATAAATAAAAAATAAAATTCAAATTTAAAAAAAGAACCACGAAATACAGCAGTAAAAGTAATAAATAGTGAGTGGAATGGATAGCAAAGACAACACTTACCTTTAATGTAGTCAAATGAATGCACGGGCCCCATAATTTCTATTTACAGGATACATGGAGACTATATTAATTGGAAGAAGCTAGAGGAGACAGGGCTGTGGGGTCATCAATGTCACTTTCTTCAGACAGGTTTGATGTACTGTGCAAACTTTCTGCTGGGGCTGGTATTGGATCATCTTGAGGAGTGAAGAGGCAGCACTGGAAGCGTGAGGAGCCAGCATCAGACTTCTTTAAAAATAGATGTCCAATTTAGACTGCACAGTTTGTTTTTTTCTTTTCATTATAAATTTCTGTAGCAAGTATGCATCTTTCGGATCATTCTGTCAATCCTTTTGGCAGAATGCTCGTAAATTTTGATCCATGCCATCAAACATTTGCATTCCTTTATTAATTGTAGCAAATGCCTCGCTATTTGTTTCACTGAAACCCGGTTTGGGGGTGCAGGTTCTACATTTTGTCTCTCTTCTTCCTTGCAATTTTCGTGCATCTAGTTCAATAAGATCCTCAAGTTACTGAGCTCTTTCTGCTACACTTTCAACCAACTGTCCAACATCTTCATTTTCAATTTCTAACTCCAGCTGTTTACCTAACTCCACATCTTGCTACTAATATCCCAAATAACTTCATTTTCATTAAAATCCTTTGAAACTGTTCACATATCCTTTTCAGATTTTCCATATTCCATTCATGCAACAAGCCTTGTAACCTGATCCTGCTGCACTATGTTCTTTATACATGACAAAATGTTGTACCCTTCCAAAACTCTGAGCTGCTTTCACCTTCAGCAGCAGCAGCAAAAGCCCGAGCGAAGGTCGTAAGCGCAGAATAATACGCTTTTAAAGGCAGCAATAGCACTTGATCCATGGGTTGGATGATAGAGGTAGTGTTAGGTGGAATGTACACTACCTTAACATGAGGGTGCATGTCGTCCAGGTGGTGTGGGTGTCCGGAGCATTATCCAAATCAGCAAAATCTTGAATGGAATCTGTTGTTGCAGACAATACTCCTGGCTCGTGTGGAATGGAAACACAGAACCAATCCCTCAAACAGTGCTAGGGTCATCCAGGCTCTCTTTATTATCATGAGTAAAACACTGGCAGTGTGTGTTTGCTGGATATTAAAAAGCCCCGTTCTTCTTGAACGACAGATCATGAAGGCTTGATCTTGAAACCAGCAACATTCCCCAACAGAAGTGTAATTCTGTCCTTGAATGCCTTGAACTGGGCATTGCCATTTTGTGATGTATGTCCACCAGGCACGCGCCCACAATAATCCAGTCTCATCCACATTGAATATTTACTCAGGAAAATACCCTTCCACAACCACATCATCTAACTCCTCCTCAAAAAGCTTCGGCAGCACCAACATCGGCACTAGCTGCCTTCTCCACTCACCTGCAATATTGTAGTAGACTGTAGCGTTTTTTTAAATCTATCAAACCACCCATGACTTCCTGTAAAGGTTTGATCATATCTATATCTCCTCCCTCGCCCTTTCCAGGGCTTTGGGAACAGGCCTCTTGCTTTTGTAGCCTGTATGGTTAGAACGCCAGCGGCACACGCCTGTATTCGGTCTTCATCCATATCACCAATAATTTTCCTGCCATCGTGAATAGTAACTCCGTCTTCTTCTTTGATATTATAGTTCCTTTTATAGGTGTTGGTCTTTCACTACTACCTAATAATGCCCTTGTCCTTCTTCAGAATAGTGAATAGTCGAGTGTGAGAAACCTAGGGTCGTGAGATCAAGTACATTGCTTTTTCCATTCTCATGCTGTATTATTATCTTCTTATTTTCATGTCAAAAGTAATTGCCTGTCTCCTTTCTTTTGAACACCCACCAGCACTTCACTTTCACGCTTCAGTCATTATAAAGTCAATTTAATACTTATAATAACGAAGTTCACAGCGCGACCAAAGTATAGATACGAGTAGCCAAACACAAACAAAGCGCCCACTGAGTGAGTGCACCCACGATCTACCCGAGACGCCGCTTTACCACTACTTCCGGACGGAAATCGCTCGCATAGAAAATGCGCGAGCGCCATTTGGAAATATTTTGGTCACGACTGCCGCGTCAGAGGTCCCGACGGATATGGTCAGCAGGTCGAAGTACCACGAATGAGTCCATGTAGTCAAGTCGGGTCTAGCTGTATATGGCAGTCGGCCCAAGATTCAAGGGGTAAGGTAACAGAGGATACCCGTGAATGCTAAAAAACCGTACTATTGCTGCCCCCCAAAAAAAAAAAAAAAAATCCCTGGCCCCCATGTCCTTATTTCATCAGATATACCTGTGTGTGTAGTTCAAGTTTTAAGACCAAATTATTTGGCAAAAATTGGGGGCCTAATTCTAACGGGTAATAGTTTCATAGGTTGAAAAATATTTACCAGTAAATAATGGAAACGATGCACCAACACACCCACCACAGAGTGTTGGTACAGTTGTGTGGGCAGATCTTCACAGCCCAAAGTAGCCAAATCCATGGTATGGTAGGCACAGACGATGTAAAAAACAAAGTATTCATTTATTAAAGCATTTATAGATACCGGACATAAATTTTTTTTCATTACATTTGAAACATCAATCTTTGTTAAATTAAATTTGGAAACAAGAGAAAAACTACGATATCGATTTTCATTAAATATTACATCACAAGTATTTTACCTTAACTGTGACTGAATGAAGGTTTTAGCAATATAGAATAGAATATTTTGCCGGAATGACGACTTATTATAGTGGGAAGTGATAACTGATGATTTTAAGACTTCTTCGCTTTCGTTGTTCGGTATTTACGCCGCGAATCGCCAATGGTTTTCTAAAGTTAAAAACTGTTGTACTCATACTGTATTACAATAACAATATTCTATCCTATCATTAGCCTTATAATCCCACAACTGAAAACCATTCAAAAGGACATGTAATATCTTTTAAACGAAAGAAAAGCGAAAAGTCATTGCTTTGCCACTTTCCACTGTAATACGACATCATTTCAGCAAAAAAAAATATTACATTTCCATGTTCTCAGAAATAAATGGTAGCTTTGTTGAAACATAATGGACAGTATTTAATATTAAATGCAAAAAAATAGCTATAAAAACAATTATCACATCTGTGAATACTGGCTGGCATCTCCACTTGTCCTGCTCCCGCCTCAGTCACCTCCCGCCTATCCTCCGCCTCCACATTGTCACTAATGTTGTATTACACATAACAAGATTCTATCCTAATTGACTTGAATAAATACTATTTATACCATATTTCATCATTTTCATTAAAATCCATCCAACCATTTTCCTTGCCATCGCCTGCAGCACCAAAACAGCTCTCTCCCAGTCTCTTTAACAGGGCTAGAGGGTACGTATGTTTTTTCGAATCGTTTCTAATTAAAAAAAAAATGTTACATCACACGACATTTTTACCTAAACTGCGCCTGAATGAATATATTCTTGGAAATAAATATAATTTGCTGAAACGTGATGTATTTCAATGTAAAATAGATAAAATACATGACTAAAAACAAAAGACTTCACTAACCTTCCAATGTTCAAGAGATTTTACTCGCTTTTTTTAAATAGTTTTCGTTAAAATACTGTTATATTACAATGATATATTCACATTGTGCTGAGATATACTACATTCACAGAAAATGAAATATTTTTGCTGAAATGACGAAGTATTACAGTGGAATGAGGGACAAAATCGTGATTTAAAACAACAGACTCGCTTTCTTTTCGCTCAAAAAGAGTTACTATAATCGCCAATGGTTTCAGTTAAAAAACTGTTGCATCACAAGTGAATTAGATAGAATATTATTGTATTGAACAGTTTTAACTGAAACCATTCGAAGCGATTACGGTAACATCTTTTTGAGCGTAAAAGAAAGCGTAGTCAATATTGGCCACTTCACTGTAATACGACGCTATTTCTGCAAAATATTACATTTCCATATTCTCAGAAATAAATAGTACTTTTGCCTAAACGTGATGTATTTCAATGTAAATTAGGATAAAAATATATGACGAAAAAAAGAGATTTTAATTTAACCTTCAATATGCTCAAGAGATGCCATTTCGTTTTAGTAGAAGTTATCGTTAAAATACTTCTTATATTAGTGATATTCTATTCATATTGTGCTTGATATAATACATTCACGGAAATGTAATATTTTTGTAACCCATAATGTTGATGTCAACACAAGGTGATTACAGCGTAGACTGACTGCAAGGAGAGCTATGCGTGTGTGTGTGAGGGGTTATGGGAGCGGGCGTGTCCATGGTTCGGCATGCCAAGGAGTTGAATGGTACATGCCAAGGACGAAATGTGTACTAATTACTTCCAATGTACAGAATATTCTTTACGGGCAATCCGCATTTATGTAATCCTAAATGCTAAACCTCATGAGTGTGAAGGGCCGATTGTATGTATATATAGAGAAAGTGTATGTATATATGTATATGTATATATATATATATATATATATATATATATATATATATATATATATATATATATATATATATATATATATATATATATATATATATATATATATATATATATATATATATATATATATATATATATATATATATATATATATATATATACAGTGAGTTCTGCTATAACGCGTGTTTTGATAACGCGAATTTGCTCTAACGCGATTTATGAATTCGGAACAATATTTGTATAACGCGATCGCTTGTTTGCTATAACGCGATTTTTGCTTACTATTTCTCCAATTTTGTGGTATTAACTGTGAATATGGTAAAGAAGAATATCTCCAAGAAGCGTTCTGATGATAGAATTCCCGGTGATTATCGTAAAAGAAAGGATATAACACTTGAAGAGAAGCTTGATGTTATCAACCTCAAAATCACCCTTCTCCCCCATCAAGTTACATTCATATTTTTTCAAGGTAAAGTGTTACATTTACTGTATGATTTCATTATTAGATATGAATGTAACCTTTATTTAGACTGTGCTATCCTTTGTGTTAGGCTAACTACTAAATTTTTTCGATTTCGAGTAATCTGCACCAAACCCTATTTTCTCCATAAGCCCTGTTATTTCTATTACGCGATTTTCTATAACACGATATTTTACAAGAACACAATTATCGCGTTATAGCAGAACTACCTGTGTGTGTATATATGTGTATATATATATATATATATATATATATATATATATATATATATATATATATATATATATATATATATATATATATATATATATATATATATATATATATATATATATATATATATATATATATATATATATATATATATATATATATATATATATATATATATATATATATATATATATATATATATATATATATATACATATACAGTATTACTTGCCTAAAGCGGTTTTTCATATAGCATTTTTTATCATATCTTGGCGGTGCCTCGCTAAATGAACTTTCACTTAACTGGATTTTTTTCCACATATACGCGGTGAGTGTCCGGCTCGAGACGCTATTTTTAGATTTGCCCCACCCGCCACCCTGCCTGACTGCCTGTTTTAGCTCATAAAATTCATACAAATTACCCGGCAAGAATATAATTTACATTGCTGGAATTCTTATAATTTGGTGATCATTTTGAATATAAACATCATATATTTTCCATTAGACATACAAATTTTAGATAAAAAATTTTCTCAGAGTAACTATGTTATCTTTTGTGCAAAATATATGACATTTATATTCAAAATATTCCTGGTCTTACAAGGAATCCAGCAATGTCAATTGTATTATCCTAACTTTAGTTTGAGGTAGTATTTATTAAAATTTAGTGGTTTTCCCCCAAAAATTTCTCAGAGAGGGAAGAGCCGGCAGTGTAGTGTGAGAGGGGGAGGGAGTTGAGTCCATTATTTGAATGGACATTAACTTGGCGACTGTATTTCTCTATTTCTCTTAAGTATTAATTGTGTGCATGTACCATCATAAAATTAAGATGTTATTTTTACTACAACATAGTTATGTGTCTTCAAAAAGTGGAGTTTGGGGGTCGGGCCGGTTTCTATTGGAATTAATCCCATATGTTCTGTTGTTCACTTAACGCGGATTTCACTTAACACGGGACCCTCTGGGTTCTATTGACCGCGTTAAGTGGGGTACAACTGTATATATATATATATATATATATATATATATATATATATATATATATATATATATATATATATATATATATATATATATATATATATATATATATATATATATATATATACAGTGACCCCTCGTTTAACGAACACCTCGGTTAACGTAATTTCGATTAACGAACTGCCTTCCATAAGGATCTTCAATTCCGTTAACGAAAAAAATTCGATTAACGAAGTTCTTACGTAACCGACCTCAACATGTTTTCGCTTGCACTGACCAGGCAACCAGCTTTAGTATCAGTCCGCCAATACATTAATCGGATCTAGGGCTTAAATTCCTTACTATTTTAGTAAATATCAAGAAGTTTATACTGTTCAATAATTTTAAAGTTTAATATTCAATTTTTAGTCATTTTAACAATTATTGAACATAATTGAAGGTAAAGTGACTAGTTTAATGCGCGGCATCCAGCCTCTTAACACAGCAAACGGGAGTTACTGTCTCTCTCTGTTTTCACTGGAGGTAACATCTTGCTTGAGACTCTCTTCAACTAAACGCTTTTTTCTGTGTTTCCAAGCAAATTATTGGTCATTTTGAAATAT
>NW_024744839.1:8668553-8686053 GCF_018991925.1 Homarus americanus | reverse complement strand
ATATAGTTATTACATATTATTATTATTATTATTACATTATATATATATATATATATATATATATATATATATATATATATATATATATATATATATATATATATATATATATATACACACACACACATCATGTAGATCCACAATGAAAACGTGGATAAGATAAAACTTGATAAAATCACACAGGGAAAATGGAAACAATGGAGCACCTTAGCTTTCGTTTTTATTGAAGACATCTTCAGTTGCCTCTGAAGATCGCATATACGTCCGTGGCCCATAAAAATAATAAGAACATAATGGGGATAAAAAAAAAAAAACCTGTTCAGACAACGGGACATAGCGAACGTAAGTGGCCTTAGAGTGGGCGCGCTCACGCATGCATCACGTGTTCTTAAACAAAATAGATTGTGCTGCCAGGTGTATAATGATACAATACAGTAACTATATATCCATAATATGTTTTGATAGATATAAGAAATGCCTGTTACTGGTTTATGTTTTTGGCTATTGTAGTGTACAGTACAGTACTTTTTATTTGATTTCCTTACTTACGAAATAAAAAGTTTACAAACTGTATAACAGTGTATGCTTGGTTTTGCCTCATCGGCAGCGCCGCAGCATTATCAGCATCCAGTGTAACACTTTAAATAATTTTAAAATTTAATTCTTAATTTTAATTTACTGTATACAGTACGTATACAGAAATGAGAAAAGTACATCAGATTTAAGGAGACGATACTGTATCTACCTCTCAATCAGTGAACAGTGTACTGTTTAATTTTACTTTACTATACAGTACTGTACCTGTTTTACTGTATGTATATTATACCTGTATTTTTTTACTACAATATATAAGCTAATGTAGATATTATGTTATTTTATTAGCCTTCTTAACCTCTGTGTTTCATTAGTTGTGTACGTTGTGTGCAATATTCCACATACACGTAAGTATAAATACAAAGTTCACAATGTGATGTTCGGACAGCGTCCAATTCGGTTAACGTCACGTTTCCAAGAACATATCTAGGACGTTAAGCGGCACACACACACACACACACACTATGAGTTATTTCACCACCTTAGAAAGGACAGGAGAGGTGGGGGTGCAGTGACCTCAAACCATCACCCCTAGGTGTTAATGTACCTGAAGATGTAGAAGCCTTGTGGGTTCAGGTCACTCCCACCTCCCATCCCCGCCAGCTTGCCGCCCTCATTGTCTGTGTATGCTATCACTGCCTACACATGCTACCATCTACTTAGGCTCACGGCACCACGCCCGCAAACGCTACCAGTTTGCCGTTTTCACCCCACCCAACAACGCTGGCCAGAGAAGGTACAGAAAAGGCCTGCAGAATCATGCTCGGCGCAGAATACTCCGGCTACACCAACGCTCTCTCCACCCTGGAAATGCCATCCCTCAGTGACCTCCACCACCAAGCACTTGAAAGGTTTGGCAGTGGACTACTGTACCATCCTCGTCATCGCCACCTCCTGCCACCGGCAGCCCCCCACCCACCTCTCGCAGTCTGGCACTACAATAAAATTCAGCCCATAAGAGCCCGCACCGATAGATATAAGAATAGCACCATCCCATCTATTGTTAAAATAATAAACAACTCCTGATTTATGTACTGTCCAGCCCTGTAAATATATTCAATGCATATTATATCATTATGTCTAAATCAAATGTAAGTCTGTAAATTTTCAGCCACCAGCTGCAACTCTATTAATAAAACGTTTATTATTATTATTATTATTACACATATATATCTTACCTCACGAATAAAGTAAATCAGGTATAGAGATAAAAATTGGGTAATTATTGACGACTGACCCATAAGAGCGCGCACCGATAGATATAAGAATAGCACCATCCCATCTATTGTTTAAATAATAAACAACTCCTGATTTATGTACTGTACAGCCCTGTAAATCAAATGTAAATCTGTAAATTTTCAGCCACCGGCTGCAACTCTATTAATAAACCGTTTATTATTATTACTATTATTACTACACATATATATCTTATCTCATGAATAAAGTAAATCAGATATAGAAATAAAAATTTGGTAATTATTGACGACTGACCCACGGCCCACTTTTCATAGAAAACGATTTTAAAAATGCCGCAATTTCACTGTTTTTTAGAGTGGACACTGTTGTAGTTTGTGCAAATGTGTTAAAAAGTGGTTATTTCTAAATTAAACTTAACGTAACCATCATGGATATGAAAAAACAGACCTCACCAACCTAACCAAACAAACCTACCTAACCTCCTTACCGGATCCCCCAGTATATTAAACAGAAAGAACTTACTACAGTATATGGTGTAATTTTACTTTTTTTGTGGACGTGAGAACATCGGCTTTGATCCAGCCTAGGCGATGGAGTGTTTTGAAATACAGTAAAACCTCGATTAACCGACCACATATGGGGGGAAGAGGCCTACGGATAATCCAAAAGGTCGGTTAATAGTACATAAAGTCTACGGAAATAAAACATACATTTTCAAAGTACCTTTCCCTAACCTACCTCATTTAAGTCCCTCTATTCATTTTTGTTCATTTGCCATTCATATTTCAATAGAATTTGCTTTAAAACATTAACCACTTTAGTAAATAAATATGAACCAGCACAGAAACCGTGAATAAAAAATGGAAAAGTCAAAGAACATATGTCATCACAAAAATTGTGACCAAGTCTCAAGTTGCTGATCTGACTTTCTGCCTCATTTACACACAATTGCAGGGTCTCAATTGTTTCTCATACTATTGACAACACAACATACATACAGGTACATTGTTTCTCACTCTTGTTTTTTTTCATTTTTGCATTTCTTTATGGTTCTTTATTACTACAGGTTGACCATCAAAAATCCGCCAATCGATAAACCGGAACCTTCAGTTTTCCGGCATGGATTTCGGAGCGCATTTTCAAATTTCCTGCCTTGGCGCACCATTGTTTTCTGGACGCGCCGTTTATGTTTTGATAGCGCTGTACTCCAGAATCAGCTGTTGGGTCTTGCTTGCACCTGCTAACAAGCATTCATGCTCATTCCTTCTGATTTTATCATTTAATTGCTGCTGTATAGCCCCATCATGGATTCAGTAAAGAAAAGCGGTGGCGTAAAACGTAAACATCGTGCGTTGTCGATCGCAGAGAAAGTGGAAGTGCTTAAAAAACTTGATAGCGGCGTGTCTGTGCGAACCATTTGTAAAACATACAACATCGGCTCTTCAACAGTGTATGATATTAAAAACAAAGAAAAACTGTTAAAGTTCTTTTCTGACAGTGGATCAAAAAGGAAAATGTTTGTAAGGAAGTCAATGTCGGAGGGAAAAAGTGCGGAGCTAGACCAAGTTCTCATAACCTGGATTAAACTTCGTGTAAGTGAAGGTGTGGAAATTTCTGGTGATTTATTAAAGGAACAAGCCAAAGTGTTTCATGAAAAGCTGGGATTGCAACACAAGTGTGACTATACAGAAGATTGGCTGCAACGTTTCAAGTCGTGACATGGCTTACATTTTCGTGCAGTATGTGGTGAAAAACATTCAGCAGACAAGGATGCAGCTAGTGCCTATGTGGATGAATTTGCAAAGTTAGTTAGTGATGAACATTTAAGTCCTGAACAAGTGTACAATGCTGACGAGACTGCCTTATTTTGGAGATGTACGCCAAAAAGAACTCTGACAACTGAGGATGCAGAATCGCCATCGGGGTTTAAAGCTTCGAAGGATCGCGTCACGGTAATGTGCTGCTCTAATGCTGCGGGTACCCATAAATGTAAGTTGCTTGTTATCGGAAAAAGTTTACATCCGAGGGTCTTTAAGGGTATGACACGGTTTCCTGTCCATTACCGTGCCAACAAGAAGGGGTGGGTTACCACTGATATTACATTGCATTGGTTTCATAAATGTTTTGTTCCTGAGGCCAGGGCTCACTGTAACTCAGTTGGACTAGACCCTAAATGCAAGATACTTCTTATTTTAGACAATTGTTCGGCACATCCAAAAGCCGATCTTCTAGTGAAGTATAATGTTTTTGTTGCCTACCTCCCACCCAACTGCACATCACTAATTCAACCACAGGACAATGGTATCATACGTTCTATGAAGTGTAAGTATCGATCCCTGTTAATGAGGCGCCTAGTGAGTTCAGTTAATTCAGGCACCCCAGTATAGAAATTCATAAAAGAGTTCAACATTAACCCTTTAGGTGCGTAATTAAATTTCGCGCCGGTTCCTGAAAAGTGTCAATTATCCTGCCAAAAATGAATTTCATATAATCACATTTTCTATATGTTTTTCCTAGAGAACTTTTAGTATATTTTCCAAATCTGGAACAAAAATTCACATATGTGTGCAAATTTTAGAGAAAAAATGACATTTATACCCAAAAATGCAGGAAATTGGTATAAATCAATGTCTGGTATATGGCAAATAAATTTAATCAATTTAGTTACTAAACAGCAAATTTAGATATGTATTACATATTCAGATAATATCAAACAAAATAGTACAAAAATAAGCTATATTGCATTCAGGAAATACTCCTATACCTCAATACATAATATGTCCGCATGTCGTCTCATTTGGGGAAGTTTTTTCATGGCCGTGGGATATCCCCGCTTGTCGCATTTAATTAATATAATATTTTGGGCGGGTTTACCCGCATGTCGCATCCAAAGGGTTAAGGATGCAGTGTACTGTGTTGCCAATGCTTGGAAGTCTATTAAAACACCAACACTGAAAAATGGATGGCATAAATTGTGGCCAAGTTTAATGTTTACTTCTCATTCTAACGAAGACACAGAAAATGATTTTGCAGGGTTTAGGGCAGTGGTTCTTAACCTGGGGGGCGTCAGTAATTTCCAGGGGGGGCGCAAGCCCTAGGGAAAAAGGAGGAATTTCTCTAATTATAATTATAGTTTTTATTCTCTTAACAAGAGCGTGGGCTAATATTGAGAAGTTTATGAAAAATGCAAAAGTGTCGCCTTATAACTCTAGTTTTCTTTAGGCTACTTTTTTGTCTTAGGGCTTACCATTTTCTGTACTTATTGACCCCCCTCCCTATCCCTCGAAACCCATGGGGTGTAACTCGTCCTGAACCTGTATACTGCTCGTTGGTGACTGGTGAGCCCCGTTTTCTCCCAGTCTTCTGCACACGTCCGTGGCAATAATTCCTCTTCTCTCACATTTATTCAGTTAAGGCTGTTGAGGTATGTATCAGGCAACAGTGTAAAAGAGGAAATGCTGTTCTGTCACCCCATGGAATGTTGTACAACAGCAGCAGCTATTTTTCATGCTGTATCAAACTTCTTTCAGGAAGACCAACTTTCGTGGGACTCGCTGGTAGGGGTGTGCACTGATGGAGCTCCAGCCATGCTTGGTCTGCAGTTTGGATTCATTACAATGGTGAAAGAAAAAATCCGTCTGTTGTAGATACACACTGCATACTTCATCGTGAATCCTTAGTATCCAGAACTTTACCTGCTGAAATGAAGGATGTCCTGAACGTGGCTATCAAGGTAGTCAACTTTATCAAAGCTGGAGCCTTAAACAGTCGTCTCTTGAAACTGCTGTGTAAGGATATGGATTCTGAACACGAAACCTTGCTTTTTCACACGAACGTACGATGGCTATCAAAGGGGAACATGCTTGGACGGCTTTATGAACCACGAGAAGAAGTAGCAATATTTCTTGATTCGAAGCAGAAGGCAGATCTCCATGACAAGTTCCAGTCTGAAGGCTTTCAGCTATCTCTAGCTTACCTGGTGAACATCTTCGAAGCGTTGAATGCTCTCAACCTTAAACTACAAGGGAAAAACATCAACATCATCATGCACCACGACACCATTCGAACTTTCATGGCCAAACTCGACCTCTGGAAGTGTCGAATTCAGCAGGGAAATACAGCCAGTTTTAGCAACTTGGATTCTGCTCTCATTCACGGTAACCTTGATTCTGAGTTAAAGAAACAAGTAATCACTCATCTAACTGACTTGAAAACAGAATTCATCAGATACTTCCCAGAGATAGTTGAGAAGCGTGAAGCCTGGAAATTCATCAGGAACCCATTTCAATGTGAAGTAGCTGATGTTTCGGATGAAGTGCAAGAGGAGTTTCTTGAGTTGAAGTTGAACTCCACAGCTAAGAAAGACTTCAAAGAACTGGATCTTGAGACGTTCTGGGTCAAGTACCTTCCTGTTTACCCTCTGATCTCACACCAGGCTCTTCGGATTCTAACTATGTTCGGATCCACGTATCTTTGTGAAGCTGCATTTTCCACGCTCGTTGCTGTCAAGACCAAGTACAGAAACAGGCTGAACGTTGAAGGGGATTTACGTTGTGCTCTCTCTGGCATTCAACCACGCATTCAAGATCTAGTAGCTAAGAAGCAGTGTCAAGTATCTCACTAATTTATACTCAATAAAAAGACTAAAAACACAATATTTTTCAGTTTTCTTTAAAATCTGGGAGGGAATTTTATTCATAGATGCAAGGCGGGCGTGGAGGGAAGGACCAATTCCTAGAGGGGGCGTGGTAGTAAAAAGGTTAAGAACCACTGGTTTAGGGTTTCCAAAGAAAAGCAACTTATACATGAACTTCTTGCTTATGTTAAAGATGTAACTAATCCTGATGCCAAGGAGCTTTCATCAAGGATAAATGAAGATGTTTTAACAGAATGGTTGGATGTTGATGATAATGTGCCTACAGTTCATCATTACACGGATTCTGAAATTGTAGATATGGTTAAAAGTCCGGAGAGAAATGCCTGTACAGGTAGTGATGAAGATGAAAGCAGTGAAGAAAATGAGGAAGATGTGAGACAGAATCTCTATTGACAAGTTAATTACGTTGACAACTGAACTGCTGGCTGGACTAGAGCAACGAAGTTTTGTAAGTGAACAAGAAATCATGAATGTTTTCTTGCTCCAAGATAAACTTATTAGAGAAAGACCCAATATGAAGCAACAGACATTGCACGATATATTCAAGAAAATAGCTAGGAAACAGGAAGAAGCAAGAGCGGTGTCCACACTTGATAATCCACTGCCATCAACTTCAAGACAAGTTGAAGCTGTTCCTGTTGCTGAGGATGTTGTCACTGTCAGTGATAAAGATGATAATCCTGACAGCCCATCTGCTGTTTAGCCTGGAAAACATTAAAATTTCATTTGCTTTTCATTTAGTGTTTAATTTTCTTTCTTTTTAAAGGACTGTACAGGTAGTAATTTTCTGTTAAATATACAGTTAACCCTCACTTTACGCGGTCCCGCATTCCGCGTTTCCACGTTTACGCGGTGCCCTGCCGGAACCTAACGTGCTCACATTACGCGGTACGTGAACCTCATTACGCGGAGTGTCCAGCGCGAGGCTATATTTAGATTCGCCCCATCCGCCACCCGCCCGCCTGTGCTCCTCGCCTCTCCCTCCTCCTCCCTCCGCTTGGGTAAGCCACGCGGTAAGGTTGCGCAGTGTGTGTCTTTGTTGCGTTATCACTGACGTCATATGACGTATCGGACTGTGATTGGCCATGCATCCCTACCCCCCTCTGCTGCTAGCTGTAATTGGCTTAAAGTATTATGACGTGTCCACCCAGGGGAGGGAGGGAGGGAGGAAAGACGACGCTTGACCTAGCCGCGGCAGTTTCATCCCTCAAGGCCACACCGTGTAAACGTGCATCCATTGTTCCGTAAAATGGCTTCCGCCGGACCACCACCCCCAGAGAGAAACCTTTTCTTACCTGGACCCAGCGGCACTAAGCCAAAGAAGACACGACGTTCCTTAAGCTACGAGGTGAAGTATACCATCATCCAAGAGTTGGAGAAAGGAACAAGGCAGGTTGATTTGGCGCGCCAGCTTGGTGTGAATGAATCTATGATTTGAACAATAAAGAAGGATGCAGCCAAGATAAAGGAGCACATGAACATCACAAAGTCTACAGGTGCTTCTATGATCAAGTATTTTCACAACCAGGTGCTTCTCAAGACAGAAAAATTACTTGTGAGGTATACTTGGTGCGTCAGGCGCGACGGAACATGGCGGTCGACACACGCTCTGTTAAAGACTACGCACATGAACTGTACATGGCAGTGGCACGAAAGATGGGAATTACAGAGCCCAAACCCTTTAATGCTTCCTCTGGGTGGTTACAGAGGTTTAAGATCCGGAACAAGATCACCAATATAAACGTTGGTGGTGAAGAAGCGAGTGCTGACCGTGCTGCGGCTAGGGAATTTCCTCCGTTTTTACGTGAGATTATGGAGGAAGGACAGTACAGTGACGACCAGGTGTTTAACATGGACGAATCTGGTCTTTTCTGGAAAAAGCTACCTTCCAAGCCCTTCGTTGTAAGGAATGCCAGCAGGATTCGGGGCCAGAAGATGCAGAAGGAACGCATCACCGTCCTGTTTACCACCAATGCCTCCGGTACCTGCAAGCTCAAGTTATCGGTGATCCACACAGCACGCAAGCCGCACGCCTACAAAACCATGGACATGACCAAGCTAAATGTCCACTGGCTGACCGCACGTAAGGCGTGGATGTTCTCTACACTGTCCCTCTCCTGGTTTGATGACTGTTTTGTTCCCGATGTAAAGAAATTCTGTGAGCGACAGAATGTGCCATTCAATATTTTGTTGCTGCTGGACAACGCACCAGGACACTCGCCCCTACTGTTAGATCGTCACCCCAACGTAAAAGTGGTCTTCCTTCCTCCCAACACTACGTCTATATTACAGCCCATGGACCAAGAGTTAATCTGTAATGTAAAAGCTGCATTCTCAACAAAAAAATTCAAACTCCTGAACGACTACACCAACACCAGGGAAGAGTTGCGTAACCTGAGTGACACCACCACCGATAGCAAGAGCGAAGAAGATGAGGATCAACAGTTGGCACAGCAAAAAATACTGTTCAAACAATTCTGGAGAGTATTTAACATCAAGAAAGCTGTGGACTTCTTGGTGGAGTCATGGGATCAGCTGTCTATTGCTACAATTCGTCACGCATGGAGACATGTGTTGCATGGAATACCAGGTGAGAGGAGTCAATCTGTGACTGGTGAGGTTCAGAATGTTGCAGTAGCAATGGACCTTGCCAGAGAAGCTGCGCAGACTGTTACAGTTCCAGGCTTCTCCGAGACCACCAACGACGACATCCTGGAGGTGATCAGAAATCCTGAAGTGACTGCCGACGAGATGTTGGAAGAAGATCACGTCAGTGAAGAGGAGGAAGAAGGTGCGTCATTCTCCGAAGAACACAGTTTAACTCATAGCGATATTAAGGGTGCCATGGAGTGTGCAGAGAAAATGAAGTCCTTCCTTTCCCGCGACAATGACGATGACCGCTATGAAGTCTTCCATACCCGGCTGGTGCAGGCTATGGAGCCGTACATCAAGGTGTATCACGACAACATAAACACCAGCCGTCAAAAAAGCATAACCGAGTTCTTCGCCCGCAACCCACCACAGCCAGCCCAAGCCAGTGATAGTGACAGTGAAGATGACTTTGAGGGATTTGTCAGGGAAGCCCTGACAACTGTAAGTGACAGTGATGGTGATTCACCTAGTAATGGTGATTCACCTGAGGGCCAGTAATCTGCCCTCTGCCTCGGAACCAGCCTCCATCCCCGTATGCCGACCCATACCGTAAGTGTTCCACCTAACTTTTAGTTTTTCTAACCTAACCTTTATTTTTCCTATGTTAACCTTTATTTTTCCTAACCTAACCTCTTCTATATTACTTGTTTTTTCATACCATCATAAAGTTAAGATAAAATTTTTACTACAACAAAGTTGTGTGTCGTCAAAAAGTGGAGTTTGGGGGTCGGCCCGGACTCTATTTCAATTAATCCCATATGTTATGTTATTCACTTTACGCGTTTCTCACTTTACGCGGGACCCTGCGGGTTACATTAACCGCGTAAAGTGAGGGTTAACTGTACTGTATACAGCATATATAATAAAATTTCATTTGCTTTTCATTTAGTGTTTAATTTTCTTTGTTTAAAGGACTGTACAGGTAGTCATTTTCTGTTAAACTTATACAGCAAATATAACCATCAGTTTTCCGGCATTTTCGAAAATCCGGCACTTCTCAGGTCCCGAGGTTGCTGGATTTTTGATAGTCAACCTGTATTACTGTATTATTATTATCATTATCATTATTAATATTATTACATTATCGCCCCCCAGGCCCCGATGTGGGTCAGTGACCTGTGCCCGGGTGGGCTAATCCCCGTCATTTTTTTTAAGGAGTTCGGGATTGACGGTTAATCCGAAAGTCGGTTAATCGAGGTTTTACTGTACAGTGGTCCCCCAGTTAACGAACACAATTGGTTCCACAGAGACGTTCGTTAACTGAAAATTTCATTAACTGAATCTATTATTTCAATGGGATATTGGGTAATTGGTTCCAACTTACAGAAAAGTACATACAAAGTGTAAACAAAATGCAGTACAATATTGTACACTTACTTTGAGGTGTGTATGTAGAATGTTGCTGGTTGATGATGATGGGAATTAGAAGTGGGGGGTGGAGGGGGAGAAGAAAAGGAAGTTGGGGTGGGGAAAGGAGAAGAGAAGCATTTTAATGCTTCTTGGAAGGCGAGTCACCTTCCATAATAATGTCAGGAACCTCTGGACTGACAGATTCTCTAACATGAAAATCCTTTCTCGTTTTTGGAGAGGAACACTGAAGGTAATCATCTTTCTCACCCATGCTTGATGCAGTAATTTCACCAATAAAATTTTTAGTTCACTAGCTGTAATTAAAGATTATTTTATTTAAATCAACACTGCAGTGCGCTATATATTATCAATATGTTACCGGGTAACTAAATTTCAGAATGACCAATAATTTTAATGTAAGAATGGAAAAATACTCAGGAGACCAACAAACTCGATGTTTCCTCCACTGTAAATAAAGTTTAACAGAGAAGCTTTGACGGGTGAGTCAAGCGGCTGATGGGCGCACAAAAACTAGTTCCCTGTACTGCATATATTATCATTATGTTAACTAAATTTTTGCATGACTAATAATTTTAATATAAAAATGCAAAAATACTAAAGAGCACAACCTTCTTGATATTTACTCCACTGGAAACGAATGTAAACATAGAACCGATTACTGTATTGGCGGATTAGCTGATCAGCTGATGCACACAGCTAAACGTGTTTCTCGTAAGGCTTTCGTTAATCGAAGTTTTGTTCGTTAATCGAACTAAAAATCCTTGTAGGAGCTAATTCGTAAACCAAAATTTCGTTAATTGGACCATTCGTTAACCGAGGGACCACTGTACTGTACATCATATACAGCAGACTTTGCACACAAGCCCAATTCAATTTCACAGCATTGCTATGAAAAGTATACTTTCTTAGAAAGATGTTTATAAATAAAAGTACAATACTGGGTTTAATCTTGGCATTTTCAAGCCAAGTTCCTTTAAAAGCACTAGAAACTGTACCACAATACTGGCAACAACCTTCACACCATGCTGAAAATGAAACTGGAGTGGGAATGAGAGGCTAGCGCGGCAAAGAGCGAGGACGCATTACTGCCGGGAAGATGAAGTAGTGAGCGCCTAGGCGCCTAATTATGCACAAGAAATCATTTTCATATCAGAACTCACCGATGAAAATAAAGTAAGAAAATAAGCAGTAAAACAAATAGCTCGTCCACGGGTCAGTCGTCAATATTAACCAATCATTTTCCTATTCATGTTTTTGTCCCAAAATTTTCCAATAAATAATGACAGATGCCACTGTCACATCATGTTACACATAACAAATGACTAACACAATGCACATATATGACCTATCTAAGAACTTTCCTACACCTGGTCACACTATAATATACTGTACTGGCCATGCAAATTCCAAGGTGTATGAAACAGTGTGGAAGACACAGCGGCAAATCCTGCAGCTGAGGCCGTTTGGCTGAAATCTTCACAAGGTATCACAAGGTAAGGTATCATACAAACCTAATAGTAGCTAATTTATATTAACAACTATAATAAACTTCCATTCTAGGTTAGGTAAATAGGATGCATTGTTGGTTCATGCATATTGCCAAAATAAAACATGTACAGTGTACTGTTCATAGTTTTATTATTTAAATTGCAAATTTTACCTACCGGCCAATATCAGTACAGTGGTCCCTTGGTTAACGAAAGGTTCGATTAACGAAATTTCGGTTAACGAATTACCTCCCATAAGGATCTTCAATTCAGTAAACGAACAAAACTTTGATTAACGAAATCCTTACGACAAGCACATTTTGTTGTGAGCATCAACTGATCAGTTGATTGGCTTGTCTGCCAATTCAGTAATCGGTTTATGTTTACATTCATTTCCAGGGGAATATATCAAGAAAGTTGTGCTCTTTATATTTATATTAAAATTATTAGTCATTTTAAAATTTAGTTAACACATTGATAATATATGCAGTACAGGGAACTAGTTTTTTGTGCTCCGATCAGCCGCTTGACTCACCCACCAGGCGTCAGTTTGGCTTTGTTTACAGTGGAGTGAACATCGATTTTGTTGGTGTCTTGAATATTTTTGCATTTTTACATTAAAATTATTGGTCATTCTGGAATTTAGTTAACATATTGATAATATATAGCGCAGTGCAGTGTTGATTTAAATAAAATAATCTTGAATTACACCTAGTGAACTTAAAATTTTTTTGGTGAAATTACTGCATCAAGCATGGGTCCCCTGAAAGGTGATTTCTCCTCCATCCCCACTTCCTTTTCTTCTACCTTCTCCTCCACCCCCAATTCTAATTCCCATCACCATCATCAACCAGGGACCTTCTACATGCACACCTCAAAGTGTACTTTACTGCATTTTTTTTAACTTTGTATGTATTTTTCTGAGTTGGAACCAATTACCCAATATCCCATTGAAACAATGGATTCGGTTAACGAATGACTCTGTGGAACGAATTGTGTTCGTTAACCGAGGGACCACCGTAATAAGCGTTTTCCTTCTTTTTAATACTCTATTATTTTTACAGTATCATTATTACTGTTAATATATACTATCACTTTATTGTTATTATTAGTCTTAACATAAGAAAGAATAATTTATTATTGTTGTCCATAAAAAAATATTGTAAAGTTGTTGATGTTGTTTCCTATTAATGAGTAAGAAACAGACTAGCATTATCGTTCATGTCTTAGAAATGTTCGAACAATGACAACACATCCAGATGCCCAGCTATTAACCCCTTCACTACAGGGATACCACTTAATATTCTATTTGGTTAACACCAGACGATTTTATTGAGCAGAGAGGGAAGCCCGTACACAAGTAATTAAAGATGGTGATGGCAAGTACCAACAGCAGTATATTTCTCACTCTACCACCTACTTGCACTCTATGGATTTAAAACATTGGATTTATAATCAGGACATTATTGAGGAAGTAAATATAAACTTCAATACAGGTATTATCTTTTTCTCTTTCCCCCACTAATTTCTTAACTTAATAAATTTTCTATAATCAAGGTTGTACACATCACCAGTCATGTTTATATCCTGACCCAGTAACAGTGAATCTAGATTTCACAACTAAATTTTGAATTTCCAAAGAAAATTCATACAAGAATGAGATCTACAAACAAATTATTGGCACTGGATATTTTGCCGAGACTGGCAAAGTTCCTACAAACACTATTTTACCGTGAGTGTGCTCAATTGGCTAACCGTCTATTACCGGCAAATGCGAGAACTATATTTGACCGTAACTCGAGTGGAATTTAGCATTTATTTTGCCATGAGTTGATTGTTGTGTAACTGTAAACATACCTACTGTAACCATATTTCTGTTGTGCATGGAAACTTATTATAAAAGAAGTGACATTTACTAAAACCTAATAGAACCCGAGGTAAATTTTGACTTAAGGACATGGGTCCCTAGGGGTTGACCAATATGTTTTTCCAGTGAATTTTGGTGTGTTTTAAGTGAATCTGACCTTCATTTTTGTCGGAAATTGCTCGTTTTTGCCCCACCCCGACCACCCAAAAATAATGGGGGAAAGCCTAGGAAATCAGGGTTTTTGGGTGGGGGAGAACACGAAAACGAGTCATCTAATCTAACCTAATCTAAATGTTTCAGTAGTTTAAAACTTTGGGGCGCACCATGTCCAAAAGTACAATACCTTATTTAGAAGTGGATAGAATGATCGTCTTTCTGGTAAAACTCAGCAATAAGCTTAAAATAATCGTAGGAGTACGAATGACAACCAACCTCCACCATGACCATTGTCAGACTGGTCCCTGAAATTCAAATCCGTACCCAGGATACATCCTTTGAAAAAATTCAAATGTAATTGGTCGAAAAAAATTCGCGACATGATATCAATACATCATTGGTCACGACTGGATGACGTTAGTCAATATTGCGCATGCGTGATGAATAATTAACTCGGTTTCACGCAGATAACATCTCTTCACAGTCGAAGACTAAAAAGTAAATAAAATCATTTAAATTCAATTGAGTCGCTATTTTCCATTTCCGCCTGGTATAAATGGGGTTCAAAATGCTCAGAATAGGGAGATCTAACTGTTTCATTAGTTTATAACTTTGGGGTGCGCTGTGTCCGAAAGTAAAATAATACCGAACCTGACCTAACCTTACCTAACTATGGGGTGGACCCCCCCGTCATATTAAACAGAAAGTACTTAGCCAATCAGAGCACTCATGGTAAAATAGCATTACTAGGAACTTAGCAAGTCACTGTAAAATATCCACTACGTAAATTATTCCCTTTTACAATGTGGCATTTATGTCTCAGTTGCAGAGGCTTCTACTAATAAGAACGGTATTATTATCCAAACGGTCATGCAGCAAATTTTAGGATTTTAAGTTTAGGTTAGGTTGAAATTATGTTTTTCTGAAAATTTTTGATGTGTTTAGAACGATTCTGACCTACTTCCAAATAGGTGCATTACCAAAACGATAATATTACCAATGAGAACAAAGAGTCACTGAAATAAGTTACTTTTTTAGAAATTTTAATTAATATTTAGCCCAATCCCATAGGTGAGAAAATAATACTGTGCAGTACTTTAACATTCAAGCTCACTGACCCATGAGCGAGTTATTTTTATTACTGTTTATTTTCTTACAATATTTTCATCAGTGAGTTCTGATATGATAATCATTTATTGTGGAACCCGCCAACACAGTAAATCACTCCGCCACCCAGGCTGCATAGCGCTGATGCGGCTATATCATCTCACGTCCAGAAAATGCCTCAAATTTCACCATAACATAGTAAGTTCTTTCTGTTTAATATACCGGGAGGTCCGGGGGGAAGTTACGTAAGGTTAAGTTTGGTTTGGTTAAGTTTGGTTTGGTTAAGTTTGGTTTGGTTTGGTTTGTTTGGTTAGAGGTTGGTTAGGTCTGTTCTTCATACCCACAAAAGTTAAGTAACGTTTATTTTTAAAATATCAAATTTTTAACATATTTCCACAAACTACAACAGTGTCCACTATAACATAACAGTGAAAATCCGGTGTTTTCATAATCTTTTTCAATCAATTTCGCTCACTGGTTAGTCCTACGTAATTACAATTTGTAATTTAAGTTTCCTTTTTTTCTTGGTTTTCATCCCCAAATCACCATCAGTGAAAAGCCTAAATGATCATGACTCCTCCATCTTTCTATATTCCAAGTTGCCTCCACATATCACAAGAGATCTGAAGATAATATTATTATTTCTACATATAAACATAACTTATATAACAGTATATTATAAGAACAGCAGCAACGGAACTTTTCATTGACTGGAGAAAATTATTGTGGTGGTGTAGAGTAACTAGTTATGAGGTACATTATAGTGCAGTATCCCCAGTCACATACAATAAGTATTTATTAAACTACAGCTCATCACTGGGTACTTACATTATAGGAGGGTCGGGCATGATTATCCTGGGCTACTCCACTTTGCTTAGCTTAAAGAAACGCCACTTCACAATCTTAGCAGCATTCAAAACACTCCTGCCATTTGCAAATGTTCAAAACAAACTGGCAGCCACTGCCATCTGTCAGACGACCCGGGAAACACAACCACTCTCTTTCCCTTGTACTAGTACATTCCCTCTCTAAAACCTTTCACTCATCGTTGTTTTTTTTATTCAATATTTTTTCAGTATTCTTTATTAATCGCAGTTTAAATAAACTGTTGATATCAAGACTTAAAATCCAGGATAAAAGTAATAGAAAATGTACATGAAACGTGTCAAACTTACCACTGTATGTAAAAGGGGGTTCTGTTACACATTTCTGTTTTGTGAATAATGCTCACAAACATAAGTTAGTGATGAGTAGTAGCATTTCATCGCTTTACACACTCGGAAAATATTTTTGTTTTATTAAAAAACAAGTGATATATGAGCATGTGAACTAAATTTCAACAACGTACTGTGCTACATTGCGTTTGTAAGCGGATATTTTGCCGGATTCCGGACGAATATTGAGTTGGATATTCCCCCGTTTGCCTATTTTATACTTAAATTGTCCCTAAAGCCAATTCATTTATTTCCGAATTAGAACATCAAATGTTATCATAAAAATAACATAAAAACCACATACATATTGGTTGCCCCTACACATGAACAATGCGGCGGTCTGCAAAGTTAAGAAGAAAACTCAGAAATTCAAGACGTGGTCAAACGATGAGGAGGATGTATGCAAGAGCCAGAAACCAAGCAAAGGCAGAGTGTAGAAGGGCTGAAAAGGTGTTCCAGAGGCTGGTTGCAAATGAGGTCAAGTCAAACCCAAAGGACTTTTACCGGTATGCAAAGTTGAAATTAAAAACGCGAGTGGGAGTATCAGACCTAAGGCTTGAAAATGGTAGTTACGCAGATTCTGACCAGGATAAAGCTGAGGCATCGAAGAGCTTCTTTTCCTCGGTGTTCACAAGAGAGGATGCGATTAACCTTCCTGCGTTCGAGGACAGACGGTTCGACACAGAACTGACCCACATTGTGTTCACAGAAGAGGGTATTAGAAATAACCTGTCAAAGCTTGAGGTCCATAAGAGTCTCGGCCCTGACACGGTGCATCCTAGAGTGCTAAGAGAGTTGTGCAACGAGCTTGCCGAGCCCCTGAAGATCCTGTTTTGTGAATGCTTGGATGAACATGTAGTAGATTCCTCCCCTACAAACGCTTGTCGCTGAGTAGCCGACCCCGCGAATTCCCCAGTGTATGCCTTGTGTCCAGGTCAACCAGCGCCGCCTTACATGACGGAGGTCAACTATTAAGCCACGCCTACCTCCGCTATATAAGACCAATATTAATACAAAGGTCTGACGACCCAAGGGAGCAGAACAAAGATAAAACACCAATAAGAAAGATGAAGCGATCTGGTTGAGCCCAGATTCTTTCTACTCCTACTGTATTTCAGTTTCACCACTTTTCCTTCAACTCCTAATAATCTTCTTTCACCTCCTAACTAAAGACTTCGTATCGTATCGACCTACCTCT
>NW_024744839.1:8641183-8668453 GCF_018991925.1 Homarus americanus | reverse complement strand
TTTCAGAATATGATCTGTCCTCTGCCCTTTTATAAGAACTACAAAATAATATAACCCCAAACAATTTCAATAGGAATTGAGAGAGAGGTTATTTAGGGGTGCCTGCTGAGGAGCTGTGACTGGCTAGCCAATATATATGTATATATTATATAGTTGCAGATTGTTGACATGTTGTGCAGGTGTCTGTATTCTGTCCAATCCATGAATGAGCTTAGGTCTATCTGTAGTGCATATCGAATTGAAACATAGAGAATTTTTTTTGTCACTTCTTTGTACTCATTATCAGCTCAACATCCTAGACTCTACAAACTGGATGTTGGGTGTGATTCAATACCTATTGTCCTAAATTATATATCATATAATACTAATAATAATGTGTTTCTCTTTTTAGATGTTAGTACTAGTGGTAGTGGCACAATAAAGACAAGAAAGACAATAAATTATGGTTGATTGGGCCAACTACTGCGCTTTATTTCGGTCTAAAACTGCGCCTACTGGGGAAGTTATATGAGTTTGTTCTTTAAATTCTAAAAGTCAACAAAACAACCATCAAAGGTGCAAAAGTGATCAAGCAAAGTACTCATTTTTGAAATGTAAAAATACCAACTTGCTCGAAAATTCATGCCGAAAGAGTTGAAAAAATGTTTGTGAAGATGAAAAGCTTGTCTAAGCTGCCAGAAGAAGCCAAGCTCAGCAAATAAAGGAAAGTTTTTCAAGAACAATTAAGTAAAACTATTTGACGTGCTCATGTGCAAATGCTTTGACAATGATCCAAAATTGAAGATCGGCAATTCCTTCTAGCTGGCGAGATGGAAGGAAGGATACTTAGTGAGTTGATCAAGAACTAGCAGCAAAGTCAAGCAGCGTCTACGAAAAGAAGAAACGTGCTGGCTTTTCAAAAGCTTTGGCACGAAACAAAGATGAAAAACAAAATGGATCGCCATTCTCATCATCATCTGGAGTCTGAGGAACAAGTAAATTCTTCGTGATCAGGTGTTCTCCTCCCAAAAATCAAAACCTGCAAAACCGTTACTAAAACATAATGTCCCCTGTTCTGGCCAAAGCTAGGTCGCACCAAGATTAGTGGTATTGATGCTGTGCATTTGATTGCTGCAGCATGAAGCTTTAAGTCTAGCGTGAAGAACATAGCAGTCAACGGAAGACAATTCGACAATCAAGAATGAAGTTGAGTTCAGTCTTTTAAGTCTTAAAAGAACAATTTATATGGTACTTGATCCATAATCCCTCTTGTTGTTCATTGGGATGAAACTACTTCCTGAAACAGCTGGTGGTAAAAACTTATATGATCGATTACTTAATCATTGTGTCTATGAAGAATGAACAATTGCACAGATGTATCAAAAGTTGCCCAATGGAACTGGTGGGCCGATGGCTAATGCATAGTTGAAGTGGTCAAGATTTGGAAATTAAAGACTTATATATAGTGACAATGTCTTTTTGACACTACAAACGTAACACTGGGCTGTACACACCAGGGCCTGTAAGCTCATCAGAAATTAAACTGGAAAAAATCTCCTATAGTTTGCAATGCCGTCATCATGTGCATGAGGTTGTGATCGGTCGTGTTGTTAGGTGTAATGGGTCCATCAGCTATGGACCCAGACTCTTGTTTTAAGAGATTTCAAACATTTTGGCCCCAACATTGTGCAGAGTGACTACAATTTTATGCCACTGATCAAGAAATGGTTGGTTGTGACTGAAATCGAGAGGTCTGCTGAAAGAAAATGCATTGAGCTTCCTTAATGATAATCAGCCAGGCCATAGAGAATTACCGAATTGGTTCAGTATATATTCTGGGAAGACTCCACACACATAAGATATCTTTCAAGGAGCTAGGGCCATGCACAAACCAGGTGGATGCTTAAAGCTGTTGTATTCCTTCAAAATATGGATGTTCCGGTCACCAATTCAAGTTGAGCAGCCCGAGAAGTCAAGGACTAGGTAGGGTGGTTAGATTTGCTGTCCTTGTATACTTTAAAGCATGGTTCTGGCTACTTTGCCAGTTCAGCTCAGCAAATGTCCTGCTCTTCCTGACTACTACAAAAGTTGACAAGGAGGTTTCAGAAAGAAATGTAAATTTATCAATCATCTGTGGTACCTCAATGAAGAAGTTGTTGGCCTTTGCCCTTCTTTGATATGAATGTTGGTGATGAAACAAAGCAGAGGATGGTGGACAGTCTAAAAGAGGCTCAAAATGGTAACCGCGCCAGAAGGCAGTGGTTAAGCCTCAAAGGCGTGGATGACATTCCTTGAAGATTTTATGTCTTCTTAAGCAAATGGGGAATTTTTGACATGCTCAATCTGTAACTGACTTTCTGGTTGTCCCCATCTTTGTGGCAAACTAATGCAGGTTATTGCAAAAGCACAAAAAGCTCAAGACAATGAAAGTGGTTAACGATGTGGCTGGGGAGGAATTTTAGCACTCATCAGATTACATCATCGCCAATAACAAAGGATGAGGAACCATCAATTTCTACTCAGGTGGTCAGTGATCATCGAAAGAACTTTCCAAACTCTCTAAAAGGACCTTAATAGAGGCACTCCAAGAAGAATGACCTGTGTTGCAAAATTTCATTGATTTGCTGTATTACAACTAAGTAACAACTAACTGTATTGATATTGACTATATATTGTATCGATTTTTGTTACGGTACTTGTTCAATATAAAAACTAGATAGTCTTTATTAACCTCTAAATTTATCAAATTTTAAAATGACAGATCATTGTTTTAATATTATACACACTTAGGCAGGAATTGGTTGGTTTAAATTTAAACCAAAAAATTTGGGACCACTAATCTCTCTCCTATATATATATATATATATATATATACTGATAACCACAAGGAAAGAAAAATACGGAGTTCTAGCGCTTTTGTGTAATTCACATCTTCAGGGGTGAGTGCAGACTGGTCGCGCGAGTTAGGGATGTGGAGATTGAAAACTAGATGTGTTTCATAGTTATCATATACTATTTAGATCACCTACGATTGATTTTGCATATATATATGTATATATATGTATATATATATATATATATATATATATATATATATATATATATATATATATATATATATATATATATATATATATATATATATATATATATGTATATATATATATATATATATATATATATATATATATATATATATATATATATATATATATATATATATATATATATATATATATATATATATATATATATATATATATATATATATATATATATATATATATATATATATATATATATAATATATATATATATATATATATATATATTATATACAGGTTGTACCTCTCTAGTCCGGCATTCTGTGGTCCGGAAACTCCCGTGGTCCGGAACGATTTTAGTTTGTCCAATAGGTAGATAGGCAGCTTCTTTTTTTTTCTTTTTTTTTTACTTATCTGAATTATTATTATTACAGGAGTATTAAATTTTTGCCCCTCAGGCCCTAATGTGGGTCAGTGACCTATTCCCGGGTGGGCTAATCCCCTTAAAAAAAAAAGCCGCGGGAAATTAAGGTTTGTTTACATCCGGCAGTTCGGTTGCTCTCTCTCTCTCTCTCTGCTTGTCTATACAGAGTACAACATTTAACCCTTCAATATATATGAGCAGTAAATAAGTGTTGCTTTCATATTCTTATGTAGAGTAATGACGATATATTTTCACATGTGCGCACTTACATACGAGCAGTCTCACTTTTTTTTTACCATTAATGGTTAGCTACTTATATTGTTCCATTTATTAACATTAAATAACATTACAGGTACTTCAAGCAACCATATTCATTTTTTTACATTAATTTTACTACAGCTAAACTCAGGGTCTTATTTTCTTCAGTTTTATATAGAACCAATCAGTCACTGGTTTCGTAAGCTTTAACATAAACAATGCCGGCAGCCGTCTCGTCTCCTCTAATATTCCACGTATTATTAATAAATTGTATTGTTAATTTTGCACACACGTACATTAATTCAATAAAAACAAATTCAGAAACATTAATTAAAATATATATGAACAGTAAATAAGTGTTGTTTTCATATTCTTATGTAAAGTAATGATGATATGTTTTCACGTGTGCGCATGCGCACTTACATATGCGATCTCTCTTTTTTCTTTACCATTATTGTTAGCTACTTCTATTGTTCCATTTATTAACATTAAATGACATTACTTAAAACAACCATATTAATTTTACTACAGCTACAACCAAGGTCTTATTTTCTTCAGTTTTATATGTAGAACCAGTCAGTCACTGGTTTTGTAATCAACGAATACAATGCTGTGTCATTTCCTCGTGTGTTTTAATATTCTAAGTATTATTAATGAATTGTATTGCTCATTTTGCACATAAACATTAATTCAATAAAAAAGACATTCAGTAATAAATAATAATGAATCTTTTGTACATAAGAGAAATGACGCTGTTTACACGATTATGCACGTCGTCTGCACGTTGGCGGGCCGTTCAAACCCGTCGAAATTCAAGTTTCCGCCGTCAAAATTTTTATTTATTTATTTTTTGTGTGTTCCAATAAAATACGTTAAGAATTAAAAACTTGCGAAATTTGAGAAGCTACTATACGACATTTAACCCTTCAATATGTCTTCAAAGAGACCATGATGCAGAGAAAGTGGTGCTAGTGCTTCCAGACTTAAGCACAAGTCACTATCTATCCAGGAAAAGGGTCAACCCTCACTTTACGCGGTCCCACATTCCGCGTTTCTACGTTTACACGGTGCCCTGCCAGAACCCAGGATGCTCACATTCCGCGGTGGGTGTACCCCTTTACACGGGTGAAGTATAATGTTTTTATTTAGCTCATAAAATTCATACAAATTATCCGGCCAGAATATAATTTACATTGCTGGAATTCTTACAATTTGATGATCATTTTGAATATAAACATCATAGATTTTGCATTAGACATACAAATTTTAGATATGTTTACTCTTGAGTAAATATGTTATCTTTTGTGCAAAATATATGATATTTATATTCAAAATATTCCTGGTCTTACAAGGAATCCAGCAATGTCAATTATATTATCCTAACTTTAGTCTGATTTATTATTTATTACTAAAAAGGTAAACAGTCTGGTATTCCCACACATTTATCTAGTAGGGACGTTGGTGGGGGGTGGGGGGGAGGGAGGGAGGGACTGGCGACCGACCATCTGTTACCCTGTGAAGAATATTTTTATTTTTTTATTAACTGAAGATTTTTATTTTAGCTCATAAAATTCATACAAATTACCCGGCCAGAATATAATTTACATTGCTGGAATTCTTACAATTTGATGATCATTTTGAATATAAACATCATAGATTTTGCATTAGACATACAAATTTTAGATGTAATGATTGCTCTGAGTAAATATGTTATCTTTTGTGAAAAATATATGACATTTATATTCAAAATATTCCTGGTCTTACAAGGAATCCAGCAATGTCAATTATATTATCCTAACTTTAGTTTGAGGTATTATTTATTACTATACCTGGTTTTCCCCCCAAAATTTCTCAGAGGGAAGAGCCAGCAGTGTAGTGTGAGAAGAGGGGGAGGGAGTCGTGTCCATTATTTGAATGGACATTAACTTGGCGACTGTATTTCTCTATTTCTCTTAAGTATTAATTGTGTGCATGTACCATCATAAAATTAAGATGTTATTTTTACTAGAACATAGGTATTGTGTTGGAAAAAGTGGAGTTTGGGGGTCAGCTGGTCTCTATTTCATTTAATCCCATATGTTATGTTATTCACTTTACGCGTTTCTCACTTTCCGCGGTACCCTGTGGGTTACATTAACCGCGTAAAGTGAGGGTTGACTGTATATATACATATATATATATACAGTGACCCCTCGTTTAACGAAAGCTCGGTTCGTAATTTCGATTAACGAACTGCCTTCCATAAGGATCTTCAATTCGGTTAACGAAAAAAATTCGGTTAACGAATTTCTTACGAACCGACCTCAACATGTTTTCGCTTGCACTGATCGGGCAACCAGCTTTAGTATCAGTCCGCCAATACATTAATCGGTTCTAGGGCTTAAATTCCTTACTATTTTAGTAAATATCAAGAAGTTTATACTATTCAATAATTTTAAAAGTTTAACATTCAATTTTTTAGTCATTTTAACAATTATTGAACATAATTGAAGGTAAAGTGACTAGTTTAATGCGCGGCATCCAGCCTCTTAACACAGCAATCAGGAGTTAGTCTCTCTGTTTTCAGTGGAGGTAACATCTTGCTTGAGACTCTTCAACTAAACGCTTTTTTTCTGTGTTTCCAGGCAAATTATTGGTCATTTTGAAATATATTTTACATATTGACAATATATAATGCAGTGCAGTGTCGATATAAAGAAAATAATCTTGAATTACACCAAGAGAGCTAAAATTATATGGGTGAAATGGCGCCATGGGGTGACTTCTCTTCCACCCCAATACCTTCTCTTCTTCCTTCTCCTCCACCCCCATTCTAAATCCCATCATCATCATCATCATCCAGGAGCCTTCTACATACACACCTCAAAGTAAGTGAACTTTTCTACCATTTTTGTTGAATTTAGAAAATTTTCGGTGAGCTGGAACCAATTACCCAAAAACCCATTGAAACAATGGTTTCGGTTAACGAACTTTTCGGTTAACGAACGACCTTCTGGAACGGATTGAGTTCGTTAACGGAGGGTCACTGTATATATATATATATATATATATATATATATGTATGTATGTATGTATGTATGTATGCATATGCATATGTATGTATGTATGTATGTATGTATGTATGTATGTATGTATGTATGTATGTATGTATGTATATATATATATATATATATATATATATATATATATATATATATATATATATATATATATATATATATATATATATATATATATATATATATATATATATATATATATATATATATATATATATATATATATATATATATATATATATATACACACACACACACACACACACACAGTGGTCCCTCGGTTAATGAATGGTTCGATTAACGAATTAGCTCCCATAAGGATCTTCAATTCAGTTAATGAACAAAACTTTGATTAACGAAATCCTTGCAACAAACATGTTTTGTTGTGCGCATCAGCTGATCGGCTAGTCTGCCAATTCAGTAACTTGTTCTATGTTTACATTCGTTTCCAGTGGAGTAAATATCAAGAAAGTTGTGCTCCTTAATATTATTGCATTTTTTATATTAAAATAATTAGTCATTTTAAAATTTAGTTAACATATTGATAATGTATGCAGTACAGGGAACTAGTTTTTTGTGCACCCATCAGCCACTTGACTCAGCCACCAGGCATCAGTGTGGCTTTGTTGACAGTGGAGTGAACATCTATTTCCTTGGTGTCTTGAATATTTTTGCATTTTTACATTGAAATTATTGATCATTCTGAAATTTAGTTAACATATTGATAATATATAGCGCAGTGCAGTGTGGATTTAAATAAAATAATCTTGAATTACAGCTACAGTAGGCTCTCATATTTGGACACCTAATTAGACTGTAAAAAACTCGCGAAATTCAAATTGTCCAAATTTAAATACAACTTCCTATATACTGTATATATATATTGGTATTGGCAAAAATTTGGGTGTCTGCATATCCCTAGTAGCAGCCATACAAAAATATTTAAAAACGTTAAAACCACACAATTATCAATATATGACAACTAAAGTGCCACTAAGAGGGTTCAAGTCCCTGCTTGGCTCAGCCATGTCAATATTGTTCATTTTGTATCTATATGTTTCTGGCTAAATAAACTGTTTCAATATCATTATCAGTGACCATGGATAGGGAGGGTACATTGTAGGAGCTCCAGTTCCAGCCTAAACAGACTAGCCCAGTTGCCATCAAACTTGAGCCTTTTTATTTACTTTATTTTATGGAGTGATTATAGTTTGAAGGTCATAACATAATGATAAAATTGGACCTATGGCCAACTGGACAACTATATGGTGACTGAACATGCAGTTAATTGGGAGGTTTACTGGATAATGCTTTTTTTTATAAGAGTGCTATTAATTGGCAGTTGTTGGTTAATGGAATGGTTGGTAAGATGGCTAACCTCTATGATGGTGGTGGTGCATGATAAACTTATCATGAAACGAACACAGACGATGATAGATTCTTCTAAATTATAATACATTATTTGGTTACCATGCACTTGCTCTTCAAATTATCCTTGAAGTTAAAGTTATCCCTTTATTTCATACATTATATTGACTTTTGAAAATCAATATTTAAATGGAAAGTTTTGATTAGTGAATGATGGAATTAGACTTGTACCCTTAAAATTTACAAGAGACTTGATGAATATTTTAAAATATAATTGCAAAGCCCTCACTATTCACTGAGTATTTATCCTTGTATCACTTCTCACTTTGGGTAACTCTATAAATTCAAGACTGCAAACCCCAGGTCTTTCTCCTTCATCTAAGAGGTTCCTTGGGCCCTAGCAGGACACTTGGTGAGCATGATATGATATAAACAGTACATCTCTTTCAAAAGTGCTAATGGGTGTTACCGCTTTATGAATCTTGGACGCTGTGTACCCAAAGGTGGAAACTCTTCTTCCTCCATCTCATCCTCCATTTCTTTAAGCTGAGCCACACTCTGCTTCAGGATGGCCCTTCCTAGTTGTCCTTCAACATACTACATGTGGAAAAAGGTAAATTATTTCAAATGGCTATTCATGATAATTATCAATTCCTACATGCAAAGTAACACATATAGTGCATGGAAAATTTCACCATTAATTCATCTCATTAAACTGCTTTTTAAAAAACAAAACCTCACAAAACATCTATTGAAAAAATTTCAAGCAGATTTATTTCCAAACTAAGTAAGGAAACTGACATTATGATTTTCATTACTGAAGAATACTGTACATTACGAAAGATGAAACAAATCCAAGATAATTTAAGTTAAAGTGCTATTCTACAGACTGAAGACAAAAGGACTACAAGGACTACTGTAATTCCCAATGTATCAAAAACAGTGACAGATCCTGTATAGTAACTAAGATACAGGTATGCCCATATCACGGTAAATGGTTTGAAGGGTTATGTGGTCATTTTCAAGTCCTAGTTTTTAAAGAATATTTCCTTATGAACCTCACCTCATCATCTCCATCCTTCCGCTCAGTGCGAATTTTTATACGACCACTGGGACGAGCAACTTCGTCTCTAGCCAACTGTTCATCAAGAGGACCTGGACGTGACACTCTTCCTCCCAACTTTTTCAGTTTCTTAACTTTTCCCATTTTTAATTCTTGAAGGTTAATATAACCTTAACTAGAATATTTATCAAACCTGTAAAAAGAGTAAATAGCCATTAATAAATTCGAAACAACATAAATATAGTGTTAGGACAGGCCAGGAATCCAATGCTCTGTTTGTTCATTTGAGAGATAATAAGCATTGCATTGACTGGGATAATGCCTCCTCAATATTACCTTGTAATTCAATTGACAGTAGGAACATTATAGAATCCAGTCTCATTAATCATACCGAATCCATCAACATGAATTTGAGTAATGGTATGTACAAACTGGATAATTTCGTAATTTAGAAGATTTGTAACCAGGTAAGAAGGTTGGGTCATCTTACCCTCTGACCTAATTACCGACTGCTGCGGTGCTTTTTTAAGATTAGTAGGGTCACTACCTAATAACCTGACTATTGTGGACTTGATCTCACCTTCCTCTACTGTATATATATTTGCCTTGTTATGTATTTCTCCTTAGTCTGTACTCACCCCTGAAGATGTGAATTACACGAAAGCGCTTGGGAACTTCGTGTTTCCAGATCTTCGAGGGTTCTCAGTAATTTAGATTTAATTCTTGTACACTATCCACATTTTGGTGGGTGCTAACTCCCATTGTCCTTAAATCATATTAATATTGTCTCCATATCACAAGTCATCCTGTGAGACATGAGTACCAATATATTAGTGTCTGACCGCATGGCTCTTGAGACTAGGTTTGTCGCCCCCTAGGGTATAATTAAATAAATAGTAAATAATAAGCCCACAAGCAGCAGATACATGTAGTAAGGTGTTAAGCTGAGAGATAAGTCACATAATGTCAGGAAAGACCTCAGTAGCTCCAATCCATCCCCTGGGCATGCTAAGTAGCTATCAAGCTCCTTCAGTTGATGAGTTCGTGGATGATTGTTGCCTCCATAATTACTGAGTCTGACTGATTCTTCCTGCGAACTGTCCCTCTAATTGGGGGGTGTGGCTGTGGTGACATACGTCTTCGATTCTAATTGATGAATGGCTGAATTTTTTGTACCACATAACATCTGGCATGTGTCTTGAGCATAGTTATTTAAGCAAATTTTTAAGTACACCCAGTCTCACACATGTAAAGCATTTTTAGAATTACAGGGAGCTCTATTCATTTTTAGTACAGGTATATGCAAAAAACAGCCAGCCTAGCAAGGAAAGGTGGGGAGAAGAGAGGGGATATTATGGGGGGGGGATAAGAGGGTAAGCTAGGTGAGGTGGATGGTCAAGGTGCTAATGGACACAAGAAGATCAAAGGGAAAGTCTGCTGTCATGGCCACTGCCACTTGACCTGACCTGATGTCACCTCACCTCACGGGACCTCTAGGTATGTGACCGTGTGGTGTCTCTTTACATCCATACCCATCACTGGCAAAACATGGTTTCAACTTTGATTTCATAGTTGAATCTAGTTCTGTGATGAAGTTTTTGTTTCTGATTTTGGTCATTCTGGCAGTGCCTTGCAGAATTTAAATGCTTTAGTGCGTGGTAAATTTGGTCATTTTACTTGCCCAGTGGCAGCCTTGAACAGAGTCTTGCTAAGGTAGCCAGTCATCAAAACGATACCGAGTTCTTCACCCGCCACCCACCACAGCCAGCCCAAGTCAGTGATAGTGATAGTGAGGATATGGACTTTGAGGGGTTTGACAAAGAGACCCTGCAAGCCTCTGTGGTGGATAGTGATACAATTGATACAAGTGATACAGGTGAGTGCCAATAATCTGCCCTCTGCCTCGGAACCAACCTCCCATCCCCGTGTGCTCAGCCATCTTTTCTACTGACGTAAGTGTTAAAAAACCTAATATTATTGATATTTCTCTTAATTATTAATTGTGTTTGCATACCATCATAAAATTAAGATGTTATTTTAGCTTCTAGCATGCGTGTTATTAATAGAATAAGGCTGGAGTTTGAAATTGACCCAATCTCACTTCAATTAATCTATATGTTCTGTTATTATTTCATTCTGAGTTTCTGCAGATTTTTCGCGGTACTCCTGGGGTTCAATTGACTAGTACAATAAATGAGAACAACTGTAGTGGTAACAAATGAAAATTTACCAACTGACCAGCCTTACCTAACTTCATCAGAGAACCCAGGAACTATATCTAACAGTGGCATATTTTTAATGAATACAAGGCATGCATTGCATGCAAAATATATTTTTAAATAGTATATTTAGTAATACAGATTTAATTTTAGAGTCTTCACAGTTTTCACTCAAGAAAGTCGAGGAGCCTCAGCGTCCCTCAATGCATGCAGAAGGATAAGCCGCATGCCCTCAATGAACGCCACAGTTTTTACCCCTTCTTAGCGGTTTCATATATAATTTTTACGCTCTGCTTGATTGCCTTGCCAGCTGAACTTTCCACTTAACCTTTTTTCCACATATACGCTGTGAGTGTCGAGACGCTATTTTTAGATTTGCCCCACCCGCCACCCTGCCTGACTGCCTGTTTTAGCTCATAAAATTCATACAAATTACCAGGCCAGAATATAATTTACATTGCTGGAATTCTTATAATTTGGTGATCATTTTGAATATAAACATCATATATTTTGCTTTAAACTTACAATTTTTAGATAAAAATTTTTCTCTAGGTAACTATGGTATCTTTTGTGCAAAATATATGACATTTATATTCAAAATATTCCTGGTCTTACAAGGAATCCAGCAATGTCAATTATATTATCCTAACTTTAGTTTGAGGTATTATTTATTAAAATTTAGTGGTTATCCCACACATCTCCTTGGGACGGTTGGTGGGGGGTGGGGGGGAGGGAGGGACCAACCGACCATCTGTTACCCTGTGAAGAATTATTATTTTTTTTTATTAACTGAAGATATTTGTTTTAGCTCATAAAATTCATACAAATTACCCGGTCAGAATATAATTTACATTGCTGGAATTCTTATAATTTGGTGATCATTTTGAATATAAACATCATAGATTTTGCTTTAAACTTACAATTTTTAGATAAAAATTTTTCTCTAGGTAACTATGGTATCTTTTGTGCAAAATATATGACATTTATATTCAAAATATTCCTGGTCTTACAAGGAATCCAGCAATGTCAATTATATTATCCTAACTTTAATCTGAGGTATTATTTAATACTAAATGTTAAAAACTCTGGAAGGGAGGATTGGTGGGGGGTGGGGGGGAGGGTTGGGACTGACCGTGCGGTTGGAAGAGGGGGGGAGGCAAGGTGGGGTACTTTGATTGACAGATAGTGTCGTGAAGATTATTTTTTTTTTATTAACTGAAGATATTTGTTTTAGCTCATAAAATTCATACAAATTACCCGGTCAGAATATAATTTACATTGCTGGAATTCTTATAATTTGGTGATCATTTTGAATATAAACATCATATATTTTGCTTTAAACTTACAATTTTTAGATAAAAATTTTTCTCTAGGTAACTATGTTATCTTTTGTGCAAAATATATGACATTTATATTCAAAATATTCCCCTAGTCTTACAAGGAATCCAGCATTCTGTTATATTTTCTTTTGAGGTTATCCCACACATCTCCTTGGGACGGTTGGTGGGGGGTGGGGGGGGAGGGAGGGACCGACCGACCATCTGTTAGCCGGCTGTGTAGTGTGAGAGGGGGAGGGAGTTGAGTCCATTATTTGAATGGACATTAACTTGGCGACTGTATTTCTCTATTTCTCTTAAGTATTAATTGTGTGCATGTACCATCATAAAATTAAGATGTTATTTTTACTACAACATAGGTATGTGCCTTCAAAAAGTGGAGTTTGGGGGTCGGGCCGGTTTCTATTGGAATTAATCCCATATGTTCTGTTGTTCACTTAACGCGGATTTCACTTAACGCGGGACCCTCTGGGTTCAATTGACGCAAGTGGGGAACTGTATAGACAAAACCATTCTATCAATAACATGCTAAAATGAACTTTATTGTGTTAGAGCGTAAGGAATTTGAGCCATTTCAGTAAAATTTAATACTTTTTTCCCCTTAATAAGCATGAAGTCTTATGTTATACAGTGAATATTATATTACCTAAGAGTTGTTGTTCCAAAGAGTAGCTATTTAATAAGGTTTCTATAAATGTAATGGACACAAATGCATGCACTTCAAAAACTGCATTCACTTGTCGAGAGGCTATGTAGACCAGCGGCGGTTCTCCGTCAGCTGGACAAAACTGGTCGACATTATTATTTTAAATATTTCTAAATAACCCAACATTCCACTTTCAGTTATAGTTTCTTCACTTGGGAAAATTATTCAGTTTTCTGTTTTAATTTAAATAATAATCGGATCATATAAATAAAAATATTTACTAATTATTATTTATATGTTCAGCAATAAGATCATTGGCAACTTTACAGAGGGCCAGCATTGTGCATAATGCCTCGTCATTTTTATTAACTACAGCATAGTCTGGATTTACGCGGTTTTGCTTAACGCGTTTGGTCATTTACGTGGTACCTTGCCAGAATTGAAACGCTTTAATTATGCGGTAAATTTGGTCATATATGCGGCGATTCGCTGGAGGGTCCAGACGCGCCACGCCATTTTGGATTCAAGCAGCCCGCCATGCTTGAGCACAAGCGGCGTGAGTAAGATTGCGCAGTATGTCGCTGTTGCGTTATTGGTGACGTCATATGACGTATCGGACTGTGATTGGGCCACGCATCCTTACCTCCCTCCCCCGCTAGCTGTGATTGGTTCAATGTAATATGACGTGCCCTGCCACCACAGAGAGCCGTTACCCGTGTCAGTCGCCCTCTTCCCAGTCACCCTGTGTATACTGTACTGTGTTACCGCTAATCTCGTAAGAATGGCATCTGCTGGACCCCCACCACCACAGAAAAACCTTGCATTACCTGGACCCAGCCGCTTTAAGCCAAAGAAGATACGACGTGCCCTAAGTTACGAAGTTAAGTACAAGATCCGTCAAGAGTTAGAAAAAGGAACGAGGCAAGTTGATTTAGCACGCCAGCATGGCGTGAACGAATCTACGATCCGGACGATCAAGAAGGATACCGCCATGATCAAAGAACACATGAGCATCACAAAGTCTGCAGGTGCTTCAATGGTGAAGTACTGCCAGAACAAGGTGCTGCTCAAAACTGAGAATTTGCTGGTGAGCTACTTGATTTGTCAGGCAACATGGAACATGGTGGTGGACACACACTCAGTTCAGGACTAGGCACGTGCACTGTACGTAGCAGTGGCACGTAAGATGGGAATTGCAGAGCCCAAACCCCTCACTGCTTCCTCTGGGTGGCTGCAAGGGTTTAATAAAAGGAACAAGATCACCAACGTTAACATTGTTGGTGAAGGAGCGAGTGCTGACCGTGTTGCGGCTAGGGATTTTCCTCCATTCTTACGAGAAGTTATGGAGGAAGGACAGTACACCGACGACCAGGAGTTCAACAAGGATAAATCCGGTCTGTTTTGGAAAAAGCTATCTACCAAGACCTTCGTTGTCAAGTCTGCCAGCAAGTGTCGGGGCCGGAAAGTGCAGAAGGAGCGCATCACCGTTTTGTTTACTACTAATGCCTCCGGTACCTGTAAGCTCAAGTTATCAGTGATCCACACAGCCAGTAAGCCGCATGCTTACAAGAACATGACCAAGCTAAATGTCCACTGGCTAACCGCACGTAAGGCATGGATGTTCACTGCTCTGTCCCTCTCCTGGTTTGACGACTGTTTCGTTCCCGACGTCAAGAAATTCTGCGAGCAACAGAATGTTCCATTCAACATTTTGTTGCTCCTTGACAACGCACCAGGACACTCGCCCCTTCTGTTGGATCGTCACCCCAACGTAAAAGTGGTCTTCCTTCCTCCCAACACTACATCGTTAATCCAGCCTATGGACCAGGAGTTGATATGCAACGTTAAGGCTGCATTCTCTGCAAAGAAGTTTAAGCCCCTGAACGACTTTACCAACACCAAGGATGAGTTGTGTAACCTGGGTGACAATGACAGCGAGAGCGACGACGAGGAAGAAGAGTTGGCAGAGCAAGAAGTTCGCGTCAAATAGTTTTGCAAGAAATTCAACGTCAAGAAAGCTGTTGATTTCTTGGTGGAGGCATGGGGGCAGCTGTCTGTGGCAACGACTCGTCATACATGGCGGGCCGGCGGCATGTGTTGCAAGGTATCCCAGGTGGGAGGCAGAGTCAACCTGTGACTGGTGAGGTTCAGTCTGTTGCAGTAGCAGTGAACCTTGCAAGTGAAGCTGCACAGAGTGTTACAGCTGCAGGCTTCTCCGAGACCACCAACGAAGACATTATGGAGATGATAAGGGATCCTGAGGTGACTGCCGACGAGATGTTGGAAGACGACGACGTCAGTGAAGAGACAGGCGGTGCGTCATCCCGAGAAGAACACAAGTTATAGCATGGTAATGTAAGGGGTGCCATCGAGTTTGCAGAGAAACTCAAGCTCGTCCTTTCCAACAACTCTGACGATCACCACTATGAAGTCTTCAATAACCAGCTGTTGCACATTATGGAATCGTACATCAAGATGTATCACGAACACATCAACACTAGCCGTCAGCATAACATCACAGACTTCTTTGCCCGCAACCCACCACAGCCAGCCCAAGCCAGTGACAGTGATGTTGACTTTGAGGGAATTGTCAGGGAGGCCCTGACAACTATGGTGGATACACTGGATAGTGATGGTGATTCACCTGAGGGCCAGTAATCTGCCCTCTGCCTCGGAACCAGCCCCATCAACTTATGCCGACCCATCTCTTCTACTAACGTAAGTGTTAAACCTAACCTAACCTTGATTTTTTTTCTAACCTAACGTAAGTGTTAAACCTTGATTTTTCTAACCTAACCTAACTAAAGTGTTAAACCTTGATTTTTTTTCTTACCTAACCTACCATGACGTAAGTGGTTAAACCTTGAATTTTCTTTTACCTGGTACAGTATATTATTCTCTTATTGATATTTCTCTTCTATATTATGTGTGTGTGTGCATACCATCATAAAATTAAGATAATATTTTTACTACAACGTAAGTACTGTATTGTGTCGCAAAAAGTGGAGTTTGGGGGGTCGGCCCAGTCTCTATTTCAATTAATCCCATATGTTCTGTTATTTCATTACGCGTTTCTCGTTTTACGCGGGCCTCCACGGGTTCAATTGACCGCGTAAATGCAGACTACACTGTACATTATCTCTAAATTACTGTAGATCATACTGAAAGCTTAATATTCTTGACTGCAAAAGAATTTGAGTTAAGATATATTAATTTTAGTACAGTGGGGTATGCTATAACGAATGGATCCTACTACGAATATTCTATAACGAACGGTTTTACCTATAAAATTAAGAATGCTATAACAAACGCCGATGAATACAGGACTATTTTGTCTGGCGCATGAATATTGTTGTACAGCGGCTCACAACAAGAGCGTCAGGCGCCATCTTTGTCCCATTGTGTAGCCAGTGCACCACTGTTATTGTTGAAATTTCGTCTTTTGATGTGGAAATTCGTGTTATTTGTAATACTATTTTGTTATACAAGTATACAATTGTAACAATGAATCGTCCAAAGCGAGTGAGAAAGCTGATAACCCTTGAAACTAAGAAAGAAATCATAAAGAAACGTGAGATTGGAACAAGCATTGCGAAACTTGGTGATGAATATGGGATGGCTAAATCGACTATATGTACGATTTTGAAGAATAAAGAGGAGTTAAAAACTGTGCAAGTGGCTAAGGGAATCTTTAGACTTAGCAAAGCAAGGTGTAATGTGATTGAAGAGATGGAAAATTTACTCTTAGTGTGGATAAAGGAGATAGAAATGGCAGGTGATAGCATTAGTGAAGCTATAATTTGTGAGAAGGCTAAACAATTGTTTGAGGACCTTAAAGCCAAGACTCCCAGTGGAAGTGATAGTGCTGTGCCAGTGTTTAGGGGTACCTGCATGCTGAACAACACTAAGGAAAGATAAAGTACCGTATTTTTTACATTTTCCACAGAAAATTTTCAGTGTTAAGTAGTTGTATTTGGGGGCCTGGGACGGATTAATCCTATAATGAACGAATGCTATAACGAACGAGGTTCTAGAACCAATTAGATTCGTTATAGCATACCCCACTGTATAGTTTCTTAGATGTTTATAAAGGCTTGACAACCCATATTTAGAAAAAGGCCATATCCTACTTAATATTTGATTTGATAACTGATATATGTGGGTGTTCTGCATGTCTCATCAGTGCAACCACAGAACGCCACTGATATCTAACCTACCCGGAGGGGGAGCAAAACTTCCCCCCCCCCCCAGACCCCCTAAGATTCCCCGGATGACCGAAACTAAAATAATACCCTTCACGAGAACCAGATACCATAATATTGTAAGTGCTTTTTGTTTAATATGCTGGGGGGAGGGGCGAATCTTGGGGGGGGCTAGTAAGTTAGGTAGGTTTCTTTGGTTGGTTAGGTCAGGTTCTATTAGGTTCTAGTAAATGATGCCTTTTTAAAATACTCACTACAGTGGTCCCTCAGTTAACGAACACCTCGGTTAACAAAATTTCGGTTAACGAATTACCTTCCATAAGAATATTCAATTAGGTTAACAAAAAAAAATCGGTTAACGAATTCCTCTCAACATGTTTTCGCTTGCTCACCAGCTGGAATATTAGTCCGCCAATACAGCAATAGGGTTCTAGGGCTTAAATTCGTTCCCATTTGAGTAAATATCAAGAAGGTTGTACTATTCAATAATTTTCCAAGTTTTATATTAAAATTTTTAGTCATTTTAATAATTATTTAACATAATTTAAGTATAGGCAACCAGTTTTTAGTGTGCCAAACAGCCACTCAACTCACCAAACAAGCGTCAGTTTGTATCTCTGATCAATAGAGGTAACATCTTGCTTGAGACTCTCTTGAACATAAACTATTTTTACGTTTTTATGGTAATAATATTGGTCATTCTGAAGTTTATTTTACATATTGACAATATATAGTGCAGTGCAGTGTTGATTTAAAGAAAATAATCTTGAATTACACCGAGTGAACTTAAAATTTTATGGGTGAAATGACGGCATGAAGCATGGGGTGATTTCTCTTCCATCCTCACTTTCTTTTCTTCTCCCTTCTCCTCCATCCCCACTTCTAATTCCCATCATCATCATCATCAACCAGGAGCCTTCTACATACACACCTCAAAGTAAGTGTACTTTACTGCATTTATTTTTACTTTGTATGTAATTTTCGGTGAGCTGGAACCAATTACCCAAAATCCCATTGAAAAAATGGTTTCGGTTAACGAAATTTTTGGCTAACGAACGACCTTCTGGAACGAATTGTGTTCGTTAACTGAGGGACCACTGTACGTATAATGATAAGAACATACAGAAAAAATTAACAAAATTATACAGTATTATTATCCTTTCAGTCATGGAGTAAATTTTACCCGGTAAAATTACCAACAATATTGCTTTTTCAAAGTGGGCAGGGCTTTAAAGTACAGGTAGAAGGAAAATGTAGGGTCAAATATTAAAACTAAAACCAAACAAACCTTTGAAAACATTTCCTAACTTGTAAAAATGTTAAGAATCACTTTCGAGATTATGGATCCCTCCTCATCTGAACACCGAAAACAAAACCAACACGTACTAAAAACTGAAAACAACACCATCACCTACTAAACACCGAAAACATGAATAAAGTAAACTTTGCAGTACAAATGAAGGTCAGAATCGCTCAAAACACATAAAAAAACATTATTTCAACTTCCAAATAGGTGGATGACTGAAATGATAATTTTACCATGTTTTCATTTTTTTTTTTTTTTAGTATTCAACCCCACATTTTCACTCTACTTCAAAGCCATGCCCACTTTACATTAGTAAAATTGTTGGTAATTTTATTGATTAAAATACTCAAAAAATATAAATTTCTGACGGAAATACTAAAGAAGAAAAGTGTCCTTAAATTGTCTAAACTACCTATTCCAAAACGATAATTTTACCAATTGAACAACTTCTAGTCGTAGTGGTAGTCTCGAATATTACCACTGTCAGCTCTTTTAAAATTCTTACTACAGTGATAAAAATATCGGTGGAAAAAATGAGCAAAATAAAACTACTCCTAGTGGTAGCAGTGTTGTCATGCATTACCAAAACACCTCTAAGAAAATCAGTATTGTTTTATTCTCACACAACCATGGAATCTTCAGAAGTTCATCTTTGTAATCAATAGTTTAGACAATTTTATGACACTTTTCTTCTTTGACATTTCCCTTGCAAATGTCTTATATATACCAGGGGGTCCAAAGAGGTTAGGTTAGGTTCGGTTAGGTTAGTTCATTTTTAGGTCATTTGTGAGGGAAACATCATAGAAGAAAAGCGGGTTAATATTTAGTAGTTGCCAACACCTAGTAACTCAATATTGTCTCACATTATAGGGAGAAAGAATTTTTTTTTATTCCCTAACGTTTTTGTTGGAAATTTGTAGTTTGAGTTATTTTAACCTTTAATTTATATTATTTGGCCAATCAACATGAGTGATGATGTGACGTAATACTCGTATGGTAATCAGAGCAAGTCTCGATTCTCAGGCAGTTGGAAGATGGCGTATGTGTGAGAAACATGTACAGTCGGGGACAAAAGTTCGCTCCCCTTGGTGAAACTGAGTCACGGGAATGAGTCTCTGAACTGACTTGGCTTGACTGTTCATTTCATTTGGGGTCGATGCTACCTCATTTTGGGCAGGAGCAAATTTTGACGCCGACTGTACATTGGCTGACTGGCGCATTATTCAGCACATTTTTGACACTGAAGCAGCAGCCGTTGACATTATTAGGGCTCACGGTATTCTTGTTTCATCTGTTAAGTGTCCGAGATGTAATTCAGAGTATCAGTACCATGTGGATCGCCATGCATAATAATGTACTGTGATAAAAGACGGACACTAAGACACCACTTCCTCATTCAAGGCACATCACTTTATCCTCCTGTATCTTTTACTTCAGGTAAGTTTTTTACACACTTGGGGTTAAGTTAGGTTTTCCAGCTTTTTGCGCTTTTTGACTTTCCACTTTATTTTCGACGGCAATGAAGGTCATATTTGGGTATTATTAAACTTGTGGATACAAAACGAATCTCTGGAATTTTATCGTTGCAATCAGTAGTTTTGGCAATTCTATAACTTTTGTTCAATGGCATTTCTGGCGCAAATTACATTTAAGCGCAATATTTAACATTTTATTAAGTGTGGTGGTACACACCCAGAACATCGAACAACTGTGGAACTCCCCCAGTTAGGTAATATTAGGTTAGGTTTTGAATTTGTTTTTTTACCTTAACTTTTATAACACAGCTCTTGGGGTAGATTCTGAGATGGGAGTGGGGGGGGGGGGGCGAGGCTTATCACAGAAACTATTGATTTGCTCCAAAAATGAAGGTCAAATTCGTTCATAACACATAGAACACCATCTGAAAAACATAGGGTATTATTTTACTTTCGGACATAGAATGCCCAAAAGTTATGAACTACTGAAAAATTTAGATCTCCCGATTCTGCACATTTTGAAACCCATATATACCAGGAAACAGGGAGGTACTACCTCCAGGGAAGATATTGAAAGAATAATGTGTTGTCTAATGGTAGACCCTGCTGCCATATGGCATCACAAAAATTGTGACCAAGTCCCAGGCTGCTGATCTGACTTTCTGCCTCATTTACACACAATTGCAGGGTCTCTTACTATTGACAACACAACATACATACAGCTGCTCCCCGACTTACGACGGGGTTAGGGACCAACATCCAGGTCGTAAGTCGAAATGGTCGTAAGTCAGAAATGCTTAAATAACACATAGAAAATCGAAAATGGGAGTCTCTTTTTCTTCTCAGCACCACAAAACACTCACTTTTAAGCTTGCCAGCCATTTTAAAGTGAATTATAGATGAAAATTTTGTCTGTGTACTGACTTTGGGACTCGAAAATACGTAATTTGACCAAATTTTGGTACAAATGAGGCAGGTCGGAAGTGCGGGTGGACGTAAGTCGGGGAGTAGCTGTATATTGTTTCTCACTTTTGATTTTTTTTCATTTTTGTGTTTCTTTATGGTTCTTTATTATTATTATTATTATTATTATTATTATTATTAAATTTTAGCTCGATGTGGGTCAGTGACCTGTGCCCAGGTGGGATAATCCCCATAAAAAAAAATGAATTTGATTGATTTTACATATTTTTCGGTCTTCGTTTGTGGCGTGAAAGTGAGCTAATTTTGAGCGAGTTTACACCACTCATGGGTGACTTCTTCAAGTCGTGACCAATGATGTATCGATCTCATCACGCAATTTTTTTTCGACCAATCAAAATTTAATTTTTTCAAAGGGAGGAGCCAAGGTACGGATTTCAATTTCAATGACCGGAGTGACAATGGCTGTGGTAGAGCTTGGGTGTGAATCATGCTCCTACGATTATTTTAAGTTTAATGCTGAGTTTACGAGAAAGACGATCAAGCTACCCAATTCCTACGTAATCTCGGTGTTCTCCCTACGTCTGTTGAGTGCCCGTACTGTAAATTGCCTTGTAAATTTAGAATGAACAAGCAAGAGGTTGACCCTGAACCAACCACCAAAACAAAACAAAACAAAACCTAACCTCCCTTTGTTCAGCTTCCCCAATTTGGACAAAAATCTCTTGCCCAGTCTCCCATCACTAGAGCCACCCCAGCACATGCGCTGTACAAACATAAGAACATAAGAAAATAAGGAGTCTGCAATAGGCCGGTTGGCCTGTGCATGGCAGCTCCTGTCGAGAGTTACTACCACTCTCTATCATCCATGAATCTATCTAGCCTCCTTTTGAAACTTTCCATCTTACTACAAAGTTGCTAAGCTTGTTCCACTCGTCCACCACCCTATTTGTGAACCAGTTTCTTCCTATCTCCCTCCTAAACCTAAACTTATCCAACTTGAATCCGTTGCTCCGAGTCCTATCCTGCTCGGATATTATAAGAACTTTATCTATATCCCTTTTATTGATTCCTTTCACACACTTAAATACTTCTATCATATCTCCTCGCACTCTTCGTCTTTCTAGGGAATGCAAGTTAAGTTTCTTTAACCTATCCTGATATGGAAGGTTTTTAGTCCCGTAATAATTTTTTGTCATTCTTCGCTGCACCGACTCTAGTGAATTTATATCCATTCTATAATAGGGGCACCAGAACTGAACCGCATAATCGAGGTGCGGCCTGACTAGCGCACTCTGCACTCTTGTTACTTACACTTCTAGATATAAAACCCAATACTCTGTTTGCCTTATTTCGAACATTAACGCACTGTTTTCTAGGCCGTAGGTCCGGGCTTACAAGTACCCCTAGGTCTCTTTCACAAGTCGACTTCTCTAGGTTGATGTTGTTAAGGCTGTATACATTATAAGTATTTGTTCTTCCAATATTAAGTACTCTGCACTTGCTGGTGTTGAATTTCATTTGCCATTTTTCAGACCACCCCTGCAATTTATTTAGATCCTCCTGTAATGCATTTGCATCCTGCCCCGAACTAATTTGCCGCCCTATTTTGGTGTCATCCGCAAACTTGCTTATGTCACTGCTGATCCCAGTATCTAGATCGTTTATGTAGATTATGAACAAGAGTGGGCCTAGTACTGACCCCTGGGGAACCCCACTGGTTACACGGCCCCACTCAGATTTAACACCATCTACACTGACCCTCTGCGTTCTATCGGTGAGCCATGATTTTATCCAATTTAAAACTTTACCCTCAATACCATGAGCCTTAATTTTTCTCAGAAGCCTCTGATGCGGTACTCTGTCAAATGCTGTAGACCTTTAAGACCTTCTCCGCCAAATGTAAACAAATCATGGCAACACTTGTGACTGAAGAAATCTATTAATATTGAAAAATTAATATCTCGGTTATCCCTAATTTCCGGCAGAAATATCATACACAGTCCGACTAATTACCCAAATGTAGCCGCAATGAAGTCAAATGATGGTCGTACAAGCGTAATTCGGGATGTGAATTACTTCTCGATTATTATTTGGTGTCAAAAAGTCAAAAAAAATTGGTAAACTTAATTTAATCTGAGTTGTGTTGTGTTAGGTTAGGTTAGGTTAGGTACATGCACTTGATCTATTAACTCAGATTAAAATAAGTTTACCAATTTTTTGTGACTTCCTGACACCAAATACTAGTCGAGGTTAGGTTAGGTTAGGTACATGCACTCGATCTATTAACTCAGATTAAATTAAGTTTACCAATTTTTTGTGACTTTGTGACACCAAATACTAGTCGAGAAGTGATTGGCAGTCTGATTTATTCATCTAGGACCATTATTTGACTTCATTGCGACTACATTTGGGTACATTTGTGTAATTCCTCGCTCCGTCGGTACATGCACGTGATCTATTAACTCAGATTAAAGTAAGTTTTCCAATTTTTTGTGACTTTCTGACACCAAATACCAGTCGAGAAGTGATTAGCAGTCCAATTTATTCATGTAGGACCATTATTTGACTTCATTGTGGCTACATTTGGGTAATTAGTCGGACCCATCATAGACGAAAAAGTCTTAGAATATTCTAAATATTATGAAATACTGTACATATAAAAAACAGCGAGAGAAAAACCGGTGCAAGACTAAAATTTCACCTAAATATTTACCGAAGTGTCTCAACTATTGATTGCAGATTAAATTCTTAGATTCCATGGTTGTGCAAGTAAAATATTACCAGAAAATCATGTCTTGTTGCTGGGTCGAGAACAAGTGTTTTTAGTACATTAGCTAGTTAAAATCATTTCATTAATTGTGGAAATGCCCTGTAGTTATGGTTCAGGCTGAAATTGAAGATAATATATAGGCCAAATTTCCAAATTTTAAAGTATTAAGTTATGTAAACTAGAACGATCTCTTCATATGATTTCAAGTTAGCAAGTTTTATGATTTTCTGTACAGCCATACAGCCTTTGTTCTTACAGTTTCTTTAAATAGATATGACGTTTACATGGAATTCCAAAGTGATTTACTATGCCTACTACTCAGCAGGCGTCCATGTGCACCTGTAGTCCGTTAAATACGTGAGGTATGACTCCAAAGGAGGTCATGTGGAATGCTCAACTGAGCTAAGGATGAAGAATGTATGTCAGATCAATGTCGATGGTTATAATATTTAAGTAATTTCCAATACTTTAAGACTCCAACATATTTATATATATGGCGGCGACTAAATTCATTTTTCACAATACCTACTTAAGGCATACATGTAAACACATCAAACAAATGACTGGTGGGAGGCGTAACAATAAACCTCTCAAGTATGGTCACTGGTCACTGGTAAATAAAGCTGTATATTTCAGCTATTTTTTTTATTATTACTATCCTATTTACATTATTATCTGTATTAGTGCTTTGCACAAGAGCGGTATTTAAGTTTGAAATGTCTTAATACTACTTTATACGAATGCCTATGGGTGGTTGTTATGTGAGTTATCAAATTATCAATTAGTTCATGGTACTATAATATTATCCTGTATTTGAACCTTTCCATCTTTTAATACATCGTAGGTCAGGATGGACCAATTTCTTTTCATGCATCCTTATATAATATCCAATCTCCATAATTAGGGACTGAGGAAAGTCCGTAAAATGTTTTCACGTGTTAGTAGCCGAAGCGGCTGACTAGCCGATCACTGCGAAGAGGATGAAAAGTAAAAAGAAGAAAAGTAAGCTGAGGCAGTTATGTTAGCTCGTGCCAAGGTGAGCGTCGCCTCTTAGTTCACTTCCGACGGTCCTCGAGGTGTCTCGCGTATCCTGGTGGTTCAGACACACACAATTATAAAATATCTTAAAAAGTAACAGAACAGTTTGAAATGGAATATCAAGTCTTCACTTTAGCTGTAATAGACTATGATTCCTTTATGTGAATTTTATTGCATTCTGAAAAGGAAGAATTCTGTTCTTCAGGTAAGGTTTATTATATGGCTAAAATGACAGTTGTAGTGAACTTGTAATTACTAATGACTATTTTGAGCAAATTTTTCATAAGGTTTTCCACTTACAGTGACATTTCTACTACTATATATGATATATTTTCATCTGTTATCTTCTTAATAATAGTTTTATTAGCGGGAAATATGGAGGGTTTGAAGCGTAAAGTTTTTCTGTTATCTTCTGTATTCATTACAGTCTGCTTTTTGTACTTTTTGCAAGTTATGAGGTGGTTGGGAATGCTTATGAGATACTGTACACATAAGTTTTGGTCTTGGGGAAAGGAGTGGACGCTGTAATGTCAATATGACAGGGAGCAGCAGGAGCATGTTAATTTTCTATGCATAATAAGTTAATAGTGATACCGTGTACTGTAAGATGAAACATTACTTTTTACAGTTAGCAACTTTCAGACTAAATTTAGCAGATAGTTTTACCTCCGTTTTCTGAAATACACCATACGTTCTCAGTGTCTTATATTCTGTACAGTCCACTAGCAAGGAACAAAACTCACAATATACTGTTGTGATTAAGATGGACATTTTCTTCAACTTTGAAGATTTATATTGTCACGTGTATGCTTATTTATGGGCATTTGTATATTCGATTTTATTTATTTTCAACAGGAAAGTCAACACTGCGACTTTTTCTTCTTCAAAACTAGCATTAAAAAGTGCCTATATTAACAGAAAATATGTTGCAAAAATGAACACGTTTACCGTGTGTTTATGACGACTCCAGAGTGATATGATGATGGTAAACAGTTTTTCACCGCCTCCTAACTTTTGTTACTATATCGAGATTAACTCTGAGTTTATATAATTTAATGATTTATACTATGTTTGTCACCTCCCAGCTTTGAAAACCGACTATATTGATGTTACTGAAAAACTGGAAACAACGTCTTGTACTGTGCATATTAAAAAAGGTAAGGGTATTTATAAGATTTTTTTAAAGTTAATCCATTAAACTAAAATTTTGGCATAATTCTGACGCAGACAGGCAACGAAAAAACTACCCCGCTACTGTTTGTCTCGTTGTCTTGGGTTAGTCGTAAAAATAACAAAATATACTACAGTACATGGGACACACTTTTTTCACCCAATCTGTAGTTCAAATCAAGGGGATTTTAAAAATACTACGGAAAAATTTTCCTTAATCGGGGACCTTTTATGAAATAGAATAGCATACAGTACAGTAGTTTCTCTTTGGACGTGACAAGAAAAAATGCCATTAAAGGTTTTCTCTCTGTGTAGAGGGGTGGTGTTCCTGATTGGGCGTCCGTGTTTGGTCGGCTGCCAGCGGACAAGGTGACTCGCGCCAGCCTTGCCGCCGCATACGGCACCATTCTCTGAGGGCAATAAGTTAATAATTCTCCTCTTACGTGAAAAAGTTAAGATGCAACTATCTGGATTGTTTAACCTAGTACAAGAACTGTATATATATATATATATATATATATATATATATATATATATATATATATATATATATATATATAATATATATATATATATATATATATATATATACAGGAAGAAAACACGAAGTTCCCAAGCGCTTTCGTGTAATTCACATCTTCAGGGGTGAGTACAGACTAGAGAGAGAAATACAAATCAAGGTTGGTGGTCAGGTCAGATGGTCAAGTGACCCGCCTTCTCACCTGGTCACAAATCTTCTTAATTACAAATTGTCCAGCTTGTACAAGCCGTTACTCAAATTCATGTTGAATGCTTCGGTATGTTTATATAAGACTAGATTCTATGATGTTCCACTATCAATTGAATTACATGGTAATATTGAGGGTATCAGTCAATGCAATGGTTGTTTATCCCTCAAATGAACAAACAGAGCATTGGTTCTGTCCTGTCTAACTGTATTTGGTGTCTAGTTGCAAGATCTTTACCTGTCCTAAGTAAAACATATTAC
>NW_024744839.1:8626800-8641083 GCF_018991925.1 Homarus americanus | reverse complement strand
AAACCAAACAAACCTTTGAAAACATTTCCTAACTTGTAAAAATGTTAAGAATCACTTTCGAGATTATGGATCCCTCCTCATCTGAACACCGAAAACAAAACCAACACGTACTAAAAACTGAAAACAACACCATCACCTACTAAACACCGAAAACATGAATAAAGTAAACTTTGCAGTACAAATGAAGGTCAGAATCGCTCAAAACACATAAAAAAACATTATTTCAACTTCCAAATAGGTGGATGACTGAAATGATAATTTTACCATGTTTTCATTTTTTTTTTTTTTTAGTATTCAACCCCACATTTTCACTCTACTTCAAAGCCATGCCCACTTTACATTAGTAAAATTGTTGGTAATTTTATTGATTAAAATACTCAAAAAATATAAATTTCTGACGGAAATACTAAAGAAGAAAAGTGTCCTTAAATTGTCTAAACTACCTATTCCAAAACGATAATTTTACCAATTGAACAACTTCTAGTCGTAGTGGTAGTCTCGAATATTACCACTGTCAGCTCTTTTAAAATTCTTACTACAGTGATAAAAATATCGGTGGAAAAAATGAGCAAAATAAAACTACTCCTAGTGGTAGCAGTGTTGTCATGCATTACCAAAACACCTCTAAGAAAATCAGTATTGTTTTATTCTCACACAACCATGGAATCTTCAGAAGTTCATCTTTGTAATCAATAGTTTAGACAATTTTATGACACTTTTCTTCTTTGACATTTCCCTTGCAAATGTCTTATATATACCAGGGGGTCCAAAGAGGTTAGGTTAGGTTCGGTTAGGTTAGTTCATTTTTAGGTCATTTGTGAGGGAAACATCATAGAAGAAAAGCGGGTTAATATTTAGTAGTTGCCAACACCTAGTAACTCAATATTGTCTCACATTATAGGGAGAAAGAATTTTTTTTTATTCCCTAACGTTTTTGTTGGAAATTTGTAGTTTGAGTTATTTTAACCTTTAATTTATATTATTTGGCCAATCAACATGAGTGATGATGTGACGTAATACTCGTATGGTAATCAGAGCAAGTCTCGATTCTCAGGCAGTTGGAAGATGGCGTATGTGTGAGAAACATGTACAGTCGGGGACAAAAGTTCGCTCCCCTTGGTGAAACTGAGTCACGGGAATGAGTCTCTGAACTGACTTGGCTTGACTGTTCATTTCATTTGGGGTCGATGCTACCTCATTTTGGGCAGGAGCAAATTTTGACGCCGACTGTACATTGGCTGACTGGCGCATTATTCAGCACATTTTTGACACTGAAGCAGCAGCCGTTGACATTATTAGGGCTCACGGTATTCTTGTTTCATCTGTTAAGTGTCCGAGATGTAATTCAGAGTATCAGTACCATGTGGATCGCCATGCATAATAATGTACTGTGATAAAAGACGGACACTAAGACACCACTTCCTCATTCAAGGCACATCACTTTATCCTCCTGTATCTTTTACTTCAGGTAAGTTTTTTACACACTTGGGGTTAAGTTAGGTTTTCCAGCTTTTTGCGCTTTTTGACTTTCCACTTTATTTTCGACGGCAATGAAGGTCATATTTGGGTATTATTAAACTTGTGGATACAAAACGAATCTCTGGAATTTTATCGTTGCAATCAGTAGTTTTGGCAATTCTATAACTTTTGTTCAATGGCATTTCTGGCGCAAATTACATTTAAGCGCAATATTTAACATTTTATTAAGTGTGGTGGTACACACCCAGAACATCGAACAACTGTGGAACTCCCCCAGTTAGGTAATATTAGGTTAGGTTTTGAATTTGTTTTTTTACCTTAACTTTTATAACACAGCTCTTGGGGTAGATTCTGAGATGGGAGTGGGGGGGGGGGGGCGAGGCTTATCACAGAAACTATTGATTTGCTCCAAAAATGAAGGTCAAATTCGTTCATAACACATAGAACACCATCTGAAAAACATAGGGTATTATTTTACTTTCGGACATAGAATGCCCAAAAGTTATGAACTACTGAAAAATTTAGATCTCCCGATTCTGCACATTTTGAAACCCATATATACCAGGAAACAGGGAGGTACTACCTCCAGGGAAGATATTGAAAGAATAATGTGTTGTCTAATGGTAGACCCTGCTGCCATATGGCATCACAAAAATTGTGACCAAGTCCCAGGCTGCTGATCTGACTTTCTGCCTCATTTACACACAATTGCAGGGTCTCTTACTATTGACAACACAACATACATACAGCTGCTCCCCGACTTACGACGGGGTTAGGGACCAACATCCAGGTCGTAAGTCGAAATGGTCGTAAGTCAGAAATGCTTAAATAACACATAGAAAATCGAAAATGGGAGTCTCTTTTTCTTCTCAGCACCACAAAACACTCACTTTTAAGCTTGCCAGCCATTTTAAAGTGAATTATAGATGAAAATTTTGTCTGTGTACTGACTTTGGGACTCGAAAATACGTAATTTGACCAAATTTTGGTACAAATGAGGCAGGTCGGAAGTGCGGGTGGACGTAAGTCGGGGAGTAGCTGTATATTGTTTCTCACTTTTGATTTTTTTTCATTTTTGTGTTTCTTTATGGTTCTTTATTATTATTATTATTATTATTATTATTATTATTAAATTTTAGCTCGATGTGGGTCAGTGACCTGTGCCCAGGTGGGATAATCCCCATAAAAAAAAATGAATTTGATTGATTTTACATATTTTTCGGTCTTCGTTTGTGGCGTGAAAGTGAGCTAATTTTGAGCGAGTTTACACCACTCATGGGTGACTTCTTCAAGTCGTGACCAATGATGTATCGATCTCATCACGCAATTTTTTTTCGACCAATCAAAATTTAATTTTTTCAAAGGGAGGAGCCAAGGTACGGATTTCAATTTCAATGACCGGAGTGACAATGGCTGTGGTAGAGCTTGGGTGTGAATCATGCTCCTACGATTATTTTAAGTTTAATGCTGAGTTTACGAGAAAGACGATCAAGCTACCCAATTCCTACGTAATCTCGGTGTTCTCCCTACGTCTGTTGAGTGCCCGTACTGTAAATTGCCTTGTAAATTTAGAATGAACAAGCAAGAGGTTGACCCTGAACCAACCACCAAAACAAAACAAAACAAAACCTAACCTCCCTTTGTTCAGCTTCCCCAATTTGGACAAAAATCTCTTGCCCAGTCTCCCATCACTAGAGCCACCCCAGCACATGCGCTGTACAAACATAAGAACATAAGAAAATAAGGAGTCTGCAATAGGCCGGTTGGCCTGTGCATGGCAGCTCCTGTCGAGAGTTACTACCACTCTCTATCATCCATGAATCTATCTAGCCTCCTTTTGAAACTTTCCATCTTACTACAAAGTTGCTAAGCTTGTTCCACTCGTCCACCACCCTATTTGTGAACCAGTTTCTTCCTATCTCCCTCCTAAACCTAAACTTATCCAACTTGAATCCGTTGCTCCGAGTCCTATCCTGCTCGGATATTATAAGAACTTTATCTATATCCCTTTTATTGATTCCTTTCACACACTTAAATACTTCTATCATATCTCCTCGCACTCTTCGTCTTTCTAGGGAATGCAAGTTAAGTTTCTTTAACCTATCCTGATATGGAAGGTTTTTAGTCCCGTAATAATTTTTTGTCATTCTTCGCTGCACCGACTCTAGTGAATTTATATCCATTCTATAATAGGGGCACCAGAACTGAACCGCATAATCGAGGTGCGGCCTGACTAGCGCACTCTGCACTCTTGTTACTTACACTTCTAGATATAAAACCCAATACTCTGTTTGCCTTATTTCGAACATTAACGCACTGTTTTCTAGGCCGTAGGTCCGGGCTTACAAGTACCCCTAGGTCTCTTTCACAAGTCGACTTCTCTAGGTTGATGTTGTTAAGGCTGTATACATTATAAGTATTTGTTCTTCCAATATTAAGTACTCTGCACTTGCTGGTGTTGAATTTCATTTGCCATTTTTCAGACCACCCCTGCAATTTATTTAGATCCTCCTGTAATGCATTTGCATCCTGCCCCGAACTAATTTGCCGCCCTATTTTGGTGTCATCCGCAAACTTGCTTATGTCACTGCTGATCCCAGTATCTAGATCGTTTATGTAGATTATGAACAAGAGTGGGCCTAGTACTGACCCCTGGGGAACCCCACTGGTTACACGGCCCCACTCAGATTTAACACCATCTACACTGACCCTCTGCGTTCTATCGGTGAGCCATGATTTTATCCAATTTAAAACTTTACCCTCAATACCATGAGCCTTAATTTTTCTCAGAAGCCTCTGATGCGGTACTCTGTCAAATGCTGTAGACCTTTAAGACCTTCTCCGCCAAATGTAAACAAATCATGGCAACACTTGTGACTGAAGAAATCTATTAATATTGAAAAATTAATATCTCGGTTATCCCTAATTTCCGGCAGAAATATCATACACAGTCCGACTAATTACCCAAATGTAGCCGCAATGAAGTCAAATGATGGTCGTACAAGCGTAATTCGGGATGTGAATTACTTCTCGATTATTATTTGGTGTCAAAAAGTCAAAAAAAATTGGTAAACTTAATTTAATCTGAGTTGTGTTGTGTTAGGTTAGGTTAGGTTAGGTACATGCACTTGATCTATTAACTCAGATTAAAATAAGTTTACCAATTTTTTGTGACTTCCTGACACCAAATACTAGTCGAGGTTAGGTTAGGTTAGGTACATGCACTCGATCTATTAACTCAGATTAAATTAAGTTTACCAATTTTTTGTGACTTTGTGACACCAAATACTAGTCGAGAAGTGATTGGCAGTCTGATTTATTCATCTAGGACCATTATTTGACTTCATTGCGACTACATTTGCGCAGGTTGTCCCCATTATCAATTCACGCTCAAATTTTGCGTGATCTACTCAGATTAAATGGTTTTCCGAGCTGTGACTTTCTGACACCAAATACCAGTCGAGAAGTGATTAGCAGTCCAATTTATTCATGTAGGACCATTATTTGACTTCATTGTGGCTACATTTGGGTAATTAGTCGGACCCATCATAGACGAAAAAGTCTTAGAATATTCTAAATATTATGAAATACTGTACATATAAAAAACAGCGAGAGAAAAACCGGTGCAAGACTAAAATTTCACCCTAAATATTTACCGAAGTGTCTCAACTATTGATTGCAGATTAAATTCTTAAGATTCCATGGTTGTGTGCAAGTAAAATATTACCAGAAAATCATGTCTTGTTGCTGGGTCGAGGAGCAGGTGTTTTTAGTACATTAGCTGGTTAAAATCATTTCATTAATTGTGAAATGCCCTGTAGTTGCTGGTTCAGGCGCCCAAGATGTGAAGATAATATATAGGCCAAAATTTCAGATTTTAAAGTATTAAGTTATGTAAACTAGAACGATCTCTTCATATGATTTCAAGTTAGCAAGTTTTATGATTTTCTGTACAGCCATACAGCCTTTGTTCTTACAGTTTCTTTAAATAGATATGACGTTTACATGAAATTCCAAAGAAAGTGTTTACTATGCCTGCTACTCACCAGCAGGCCGTCCATGTGCACTTGTAGTCCCGTTAAATACGTGAGGTATGACTCCAAAGAGGTCATGTGCAATGCTCAACTGAGCTAAGGATGAAGAATGTATGTCAGATCAATGTCGATGGTTATAATATTTAAAAAGTAATTTCCAATACTTTTAAGACTCCAACATATTTATATGTAAGCGACGACTAAATTCACTTTTTCACAATACCTACTTAAGAGCAATACATGTAAACACATCAAACAAATGACTGGTGGGAGGCGTAACAATAAGCCTCTCAAGTATGGTCACTGGTCACTGGTAAATATAAAAGCTGTATATTTCAGCTATTTTTTTCAATTATTATTACTATCCTATTTACATTATTATCTGTATTAGTGCTTTGCACAAGAGCGGTATTTAAGTTTGAAATGTCTTAATACTACTTTATACGAATGCCTATGGGTGGTTGTTATGTGAGATTTTTTATCAAATTATCAATTAGTTCATGGTACTATAATATTATCCCTGTATTTGAACCTTTCCATCTTTTAATACATCGTAAGGTCAGGATGGACCAATTTCTTTTCATGCATCCTTATATAATATCCAATCTCACATAATTAGGGACTGAGGAAAGTCCGTAAAATGTTTTCACGTGTTAGTAGCCGAAGCGGCTGACTAGCCGATCACTTGCGAAGAGGATGAAGGTAAAGTAAAGAAAAAGTAAGCTGAGGCAGTGTATTAGCTCGTGCCAAGGTGAGCGTCGCCTTTCTTAGTTCACTGTCCGACAGTCCCTCGAGAGTGTCTCGCGTACCCTGGTGGTTCAGACACACACGAAATTATAAAATATCTTAAAGTAACAGAACAGTTCGAAATGGAATATCAAGTCTTCACTTTAGCTGTAATAGACTATGATTCCTTTATGTGAATTTTTATTGCATTCTGAAAAGGAAAGAATTCTGTTCTTCAGGTAAGATTTATTATATGGCTAAAATGACAGTTGTAGTGAACTTGTAATTACTAATGACTATTTTTGAGCAAAATTTTTCATAAGGTTTTCCACTTACAGTGACATTTCTACTAACATATATATGATATATTTCATCTGTTATCTTCTTAATAATAGTTTTATTAGCGGGAAATATGGAGGGTTTGAAGCGTAAAAGTTTTTTTTCTGTTATCTTCTCGTATTTCGCCAATTACAGTCTGCTTTTTGTACTTTTTGCAAGTTATGAGGTGGTTGGGAATGCTTATGAGATACTGTACACATAAGTTTTGGTCTTGGGGAAAGGAGTGGACGCTGTAATGTCAATATGACAGGGAGCAGCAGGAGCATGTTAATTTTCTATGCATAATAAGTTAATAGTGATACCGTGTACTGTAAGATGAAACATTACTTTTTACAGTTAGCAACTTTCAGACTAAATTTAGCAGATAGTTTTACCTCCGTTTTCTGAAATACACCATACGTTCTCAGTGTCTTATATTCTGTACAGTCCACTAGCAAGGAACAAAACTCACAATATACTGTTGTGATTAAGATGGACATTTTCTTCAACTTTGAAGATTTATATTGTCACGTGTATGCTTATTTATGGGCATTTGTATATTCGATTTTATTTATTTTCAACAGGAAAGTCAACACTGCGACTTTTTCTTCTTCAAAACTAGCATTAAAAAGTGCCTATATTAACAGAAAATATGTTGCAAAAATGAACACGTTTACCGTGTGTTTATGACGACTCCAGAGTGATATGATGATGGTAAACAGTTTTTCACCGCCTCCTAACTTTTGTTACTATATCGAGATTAACTCTGAGTTTATATAATTTAATGATTTATACTATGTTTGTCACCTCCCAGCTTTGAAAACCGACTATATTGATGTTACTGAAAAACTGGAAACAACGTCTTGTACTGTGCATATTAAAAAAGGTAAGGGTATTTATAAGATTTTTTTAAAGTTAATCCATTAAACTAAAATTTTGGCATAATTCTGACGCAGACAGGCAACGAAAAAACTACCCCGCTACTGTTTGTCTCGTTGTCTTGGGTTAGTCGTAAAAATAACAAAATATACTACAGTACATGGGACACACTTTTTTCACCCAATCTGTAGTTCAAATCAAGGGGATTTTAAAAATACTACGGAAAAATTTTCCTTAATCGGGGACCTTTTATGAAATAGAATAGCATACAGTACAGTAGTTTCTCTTTGGACGTGACAAGAAAAAATGCCATTAAAGGTTTTCTCTCTGTGTAGAGGGGTGGTGTTCCTGATTGGGCGTCCGTGTTTGGTCGGCTGCCAGCGGACAAGGTGACTCGCGCCAGCCTTGCCGCCGCATACGGCACCATTCTCTGAGGGCAATAAGTTAATAATTCTCCTCTTACGTGAAAAAGTTAAGATGCAACTATCTGGATTGTTTAACCTAGTACAAGAACTGTATATATATATATATATATATATATATATATATATATATATATATATATATATATATATATATAATATATATATATATATATATCTGCCACAGAAGAAAACACACAGGGTTCCCAAGCGCTTTCATTCATTCGCATCTTCAGGGGTGAGTACAGACTAGAGAGTAATACAAATCAAGGTTGGTGGTCAGGTCAGATGGTCAAGTGACCCGGCCTTCTCACCTGGTCACAAATCTTCTTAATTACAAAATTGTCCAGCTTGTACATGCCGTTACTCAAATTCATGTTGAATGCTTCGGTATGTTTAATAAGACTAGATTCTATGATGTTCCTACTATCAATTGAATTACATGGTAATATTGAGGAGGCATTATCCCAGTCAATGCAATGGTTGTTATCCCTCAAATGAACAAACAGAGCATTGGATTCCTGTCCTGTCCTAACACTGTATTTGTGTTGTTTAATTCTAGTTGCAAGATCTTTACCTGTCTGGCCTAAGTAAAACATATTACATTCCCTTGCAAGAACTTTATAAATACATATGTTGTGTTGTTGGGAGTTCTTGATGTCTTTGTTGTTTAACAGTGCATGAGTTTTTAAATACCCGTGACGTTCAGTTTTAGTTGTGAAAGAATGTGTGAAATTCTGTGATAGTAATATTAAGAACAATGCCTGGTCTTCAGGTGGGCTTGGGATCAATTCTATAAAATTTTTCTTAATGTTTTGGAATTAGTAATGGTCATGATAAGAGCTAACCTGAAAACCTTAAGGATTCATATTACGCTCAAACGTCCACAAAACCTTCCGAGTCCCCCAGTGGAAACGTCCCCCGTTTTCTCTGTTTCCCCCGCCTTTGTCTATGGGAGCAGGCGCTGTATGCTGGGACCTGTTGCCATCCATTCCTTTGTAATCAATTTAATTTTGCTTTCGATAGCTGAGTCAGAGCATTGTTAGTTGAGATAATAGTAGAGAATGAAAATGAGTTCATAGTCTCAATTTCAACGTCAGAGTGTACCGTAAATTAATTCATCGGAATAGGAGTAGCTGGACTCCCTGGCCTAGTTTGAGTGAGGGCGCCGCGGGCATTTTAACCGTTAGTAAGTGCCCGTCCCTTCATCCATACAGGTATGCCATTCCACGCTGTGGTGTAATTTGCCCTTCTTTAAGTGATTTGACCCAATTAATAGTTGATTGTGCAAGTGTTACAGTAACGTAGTTGATATGCTCTGAGTAAAGTCATATTTACGTCTTTAACGTCCCCTGAAACGTGTTGTTGTTGTCACCAGTTAGTAAGTGCCCGTCCCTTCATCCATACAGGTCCCTAACGCAGCCTAGGCCGTGTCTGTAGGGTGGATGTTGTATCCACTATGTCTGGGGACATGTCCGAGGTCCAGTAGGATCAGTTACCTTCGTGAGACCCGGCCGTCAGACACTTCAGACCACCTATAGCCCCCATAGCTGGCTCGTCTGGCCCTAACGCTCGGTCCACGAGGTGACCCTGGACCACCAAGCCACACACCACTACCAGCCCCATCATTGGTGGATGAGTGTCTAACTCAGTAGGGCTATATTTGTGTGGTGGAATTAACCCACTGGGATCTCCAGAGTTCGTCGGATAGTACTCCATGGTGGCTGGACCCCATGGCTGTTGCTTGAGTATCACTCCTGACGACTGAGTGTTGTAGTGGCAGTTGCTCTAATATGTATGGTGCTAAGTGACTATCCTAGTTGTGCTATTGAGTATGTCCACCCAGTAGGGTTGGAAGGGTATTGAATATGTCCACCCAGTAATGGTGTGAGTATGTTGAGCCTGAGGGCCTAGTAATAGATTTCGTCTGTTAGTACAAACCAATTCTTTCTCCTAATTTCATATTCATGTTTAAATAAACTTTGTATTTGTATAATTGTGTATATTATTTACCTACAGTATTTACCGTTATTTCTTCCCTATTGCTTGATACTATCATTACGAGCCTCCTATCGTCACGCTACCAATGGTGATATATAAAAGTAAAAGGAATTGTTACTGGCACACAGGCCCTCATGAAGGGTGGCAGTAGCAGCCCTCATAAATGGTGGCAGCTCAAGCCCTCATAAATGGTGGCAGCTCAAGCCCTCATAAATGGTGGCAGCGGTGGGATGTAATGAACATAGTATCGAGTTGGGAGGAATGACTGTGATACTGTAGTTTAACTGAGTTATAACCATTTCTCTGTACGGGTATTTAATAACCATTCCACTGTAACTAATGAGTATTTCAGATTGCTAATGATTTTGTTCCATATTTTTCCGAGGTACAGCTTTTTGTGGTGGTTTGCAGAGAGAGTGAAATAAGTTCAAAGAAATACCTTGGAGTTAGGTTAGAAAAAGTCTTGTTTAAAGTAAAAGGAAACCTGCAACAATAACTTGTAGAGTGTGAATAAGGTTCATTAATATTGGAAGAATTTTGATATGTAACAATCTGCCCAAATTTTTTTTCTGTTGTTAACTCAGTATTACTTACAGACAGTGAATACATGTTTGGGCCGTGGCACTAGTTGTGAAATGTTTCCATCGTGGGAGTGCCCAGTGTTTTAATTCTGAGTGCTAACAGAAGCATTGCACTATATGCAAAGGTTAAGTGGATGCTAATTCTGCATTTGTAATATTCTTTAGTTATGTGTTAGGTAGGATATATATTCCATTTACTTAATATCTCGGGGCATTTTACAGTTCCTACTATTAATATTCCTATGTATACGCTATAATTTTAAAGTTATATTAACCAGGTGCTAACGGGTCATTATTTTGTGTAACGTATGTTATGTGAACTCTAATGCCAGTATACTTTCAGAATACAGTATTATATATGTGAGGACCTTATGGTGATACGGTATATGGAAAATGTTACACAAGTGTATGGACCCAGAATTGTGAGTACGGAAATTCGTGAAGTGTTCACGCAGTGTTGCACCATACTGAGTCTGTGAATGGCAAAGTGTCTAAGTGAATTTTTGATGCCATAATATTATCTTTTGGGAGATTAATAATCTGAACAGTAGTTTGAATAGTTGATGCATGGAGTGTTAGTCGTATTGCAGAAAATCAGTACCAGTCCTTGGGTCTTGAGTGAGCACTGTGCATGTATTGTATTTACAGTGGGGTATACCTGTAGTATTGATTTGTTGTAACACAATGGCAGATGCTAACGCAAATAAGGGGACCATGACGGCCAAAGCCGCTGTTGATTTAGCAACAGAAGTCCAAGCTCTTCGGGCTAAACTCGCTGAGTCTATGGATACGATAAGGAGACAACAAGCTTTGCTTGATGAACGGAGGGAAGAACCGGCTGTACCTACTCGTCCTGCCGTGGTTCCACTTTTGCCCCCCCCTGCCATGGTTCCACTTGTACCTCCCCCTGCCATGGTTCCACTTGTACCTCCTCCTGCCGTGGTTCCACTTTTGCCCCCTACTAACGATATACCCAGCCGACCTCCTGGTCCCCATTACCACCAATACGTTCCGAGGCTGTCCTTGGACGACCTCGTTGGTCTTAACACAGACAACATCTTAACTAAATTCTGTAAGAGAGTAGAATATTGCGCAGTTAGCTCACGGGATAGATGGTATGTAGCTACCGACCGCATGGACCAGCAGATTGAAGACATGGTCCAAGTAGAACTCGGCACCGATGAGGAAAATTGGGATAAACTTAAAGCCACCTTGCGGAAGTTGTTTGTGAAACCAATCCCTCTGGAAGTTGCCTGGCAGGAATTTGCGAGGTTAGAGTACCATTTGGAAGATGATCCTCGGCGCTTTTTGGGCCAAGTTAAATCAGTTCTCACAACCATTTTCCGCCGGTATGGGCCCAGGGAAGGTGAAGAACAAACTTTGAAAGATAAATTGTACCAGAAACTGCCAGAACAGTTGAAAGAGGAGTTGATATCCTATTATTCCCCTTGTTGTCCAGTAGACACGATGGCCGAACAATTGGAGAAACTCCGACATATCTATCTGCGCAGTAACAGAACTGGGTATCCTGGTATCCGCCCAGTTCACAAGCATGCGACCCAAGAACTTCCCATAAGTGAAAGAGCCAGTCGGGCCGAAGGTAACGTAACAGGAGGAGCTTGGGGTACCAGTAGTAAGCGAGATCAACACGCAGTAGCCTTATTTGAAAGTCCTCGTAAAAGGTTAGTTGGAAAGCGACAGGGACCTTACTGTCCATATTGCCGAACACCGAATCATGATACTTCTACTTGCCCCTTAAATCCACCCCCACGTTCATGTTGGGATTGCTTGGAAGTAGGATGTCGGAGAAACAGTCAACGCTGCCCTGGACGCGCCAACCGTCGGCACTATCCAAAATATTGACATAAGCGGGTTCCTTCCAATGTGTCTCCTTGCATTTGGTTTACTGTAAATGAACGTGTCTGTCTTGCTTTAATAGATACAGGTAGTGAAGCCACCTTAATTCAGGAGAGCCTAGTAAAAACTTTGAATTTGCAACCCATCAAACCTTGTAAAGATAGATACCAGGGTGTTACGGGAGATGAGCTAAAAATTAAAGGTAAAGTAGTCATAACAGTACAAGTAACCCCCCAGTTGCAAGTCAGACACCATGCTATTGTGGTGGATGATAAGTACTTTAATGCAGAATTGCTATTCGGAGCAGATCTCCTTGGTAGATTTAGAGTAACCTGGGAACGTAAAAGGAAACTTTTCATTTGGGCAGGCCAGTCACATGAATATGGGAATGTAGTAATGAGAGATCACATGCAAGGAATCAAATGCGTCAATAGATTGTCATTAAAGCCCGATGTACCTTGTCCACCACAGTTGAAGAGTCTCCATATTGATAGGAAGACTATTGTACGAGGCCACCATGCACCGATCTTATCCATCAAGGTGAAAGTAGAGATAGGTCAAATTCTGAACATACGATTCACGCATAAAAGTTTCAACCAACAACCAGAGATATGTGTTAGAGTACAGCCAGATTCACGTATATATTTGCCAGTAAGTAATTGTACCGATAAATCAGTGTATTTGAGAGTTGGCACTGTCATTGGCGAATACGAGTTAATCCCAGAGGAGATAATCTCGTATGTTGACACTAAGGGAAATCACTTGGGACATATTCAACAGGTCTATGACAAATTGTGTAAAGTAAAGTCTTCAACTGAATTCTCCCTTTGTGCACCGCATCACCTAGCCATTCAAACAGAAGGGGAGAGGAGATCGTCAAACCAAGTAAAAGTAAATGTAGGTGCTGATCAGAGAGTACCATCCTTTGACTGTGTAATTTGTGCCGGAATTCCCAACGATACAGTAAAGAAGGTAAGACATGTCCAAGAGATTTCCAACAGTATGATACCGGAATGTGACGAAGTAAAAGGCGGAACCACTAGACAAGAGAAGTTAAATGAGTTAATTAGAAACCAACCGTGGAACCATCTAGACCGAGAAATGCGTAAACGTTTGCGGAAAGTAATTCTAGCTCATGATTCCTTATTTGTTTTAGGACCACATGAAATAGGGTCAATTGCTGGTATACCCGCTAACATTCAGCTCGCCAACCACAATCCTGTCCGAGGACCACAGTATAGACACCCAGAGAAAGCAAAAGAAATAATTAAAGAAATGATAACAGATATGAGGGATCGTACTATCATTGAACCATCGACTGCCGCCTGGTTATCCCCCATTGTTCTGGTAACAAAACCCAACGGTTCAAAGCGTATGTGCTTAGATTTTCGAGCGGTCAATAAGCATTTGAAGGTCGACATACAACCCTTGCCACGAATTGACGAATTAGTAGAGAAAGCTGCAGGAAATAAATATTATGCCACATTAGATTTGAAGGATGCATATTATCAGGTCATCCTTAACGACAGCAGCCGAGATCTAACAACTTTTAGCGATGGGTACAATCTATGGAGGTTCACACGCCTTCCGTTTGGGCTCTCAGCTAGTCCTGCCGTTTTCACGCGAGAAGTAAACCGAGTATTAGCTCCATTAGCAGTTGAAGACTGGGTACGAAACTATCTTGATGATGTAATAGTATGGGCTCCTGACTTCCCCACCTTGTTGCAGAGACTCACCAGAGTATTTGAGAGATTTGAAGAGATGGGTATTAAACTAAACTTGTCTAAATGTCAATTTGGCCATAAGCAAGTTAAATTCTTAGGACATGTAGTTTCAGAGAGAGGCATTGAGCCTGACCCAGAAAATGTCCAGGCTTTGACTGATTGTAAACCCCAACTAATGTTAAACAAGTCCGCCAATTTTTGGGTATGTGTGGATTTTACCGTAAACATGTTCCCGAGTTTGCCAAAGTAGCTTACTCCCTCA